>NC_053390.1:829182188-829295381 GCF_905171765.1 Bufo bufo
AAAAGTGTAATAGCAAGCGATCAAAAAGTCATATGCACCCCAAAATAGTGCCAATCAAACCGTCATCTCATCCCGCAAAAAATAAGACTCTACCTAAGATAATCGCCCAAAAACTGAAAAAACTATGGCTCTTAGACTATGGAGACACTAAAACATTTTTTTGGTTTTAAAAATGAAGTTATTGTATAAAACTTACATAAATAAAAAAAAATGTATACATATTAGGTATCGCCGCGTCCGCGACAACCTGCTCTATAAAAATACCACATGATCTAACCTGTCAGATGAATGTTGTAAATAACAAAAAAAAAAAACGTGCCAAAAAAGCTATTTCTTGTTACCTTGCCGCACAAAAAGTGTAATATAGAGCAACCAAAAATCATATGTACCCTAAACTAGTACCAACAAAACTGCCACCCTATCCCGTAGTTTCTAAAATGGAGTCACTTTTTTGGAGTTTTTACTCTAGGGGTGCATCAGGGGGGCTTCAAATGGGACATGGTGTCAAAAAAAACAGTCCAGCAAAACCTGCCTTCCAAAAACCGCATGGCATTCCTTTCCTTCTGCGCCCTGCCGTGTGCCCGTACAGCAGTTTACGACCACATATGGGGTGTTTCTGTAAACTACAGAATCAGGGCCATAAATAATGAGTTTTGTTTGGCTGTTAACCCTTGCTTTGTAACTGGAAAAAAAATATTAAAATGGAAAATCTGCCAAAAATGTGAAATTTTGAAATTGTGTCTCTATTTTCCATTAAATCTTGTGCAACACCTAAAGGGTTAACAAAGTTTGTAAAATCAGTTTTGAATAGCTTGAGGGGTGTAGTTTCTTAGATGGGGTCACTTTTATGGAATTTCTAATCTAGGGGTGCATCAGGGGGGCTTCAAATGGGACATGGTGTCAAAAAACCAGTCCAGCAAAATCTGGCTTCCAAAAACCAAACCGCGCACCTTTCACTCTACGCCCTACTGTGTGGCCGTACAGTAGTTTACGGCCACATATGGGGTGTTTCTGTAAACGGCAGAGTCAGGGCAATAAAGATACAATCTTGTTTGGCTGTTAACCCTTGCTTTGTTAGTGGAAAAAATGGGTTAAAATTGAAAATTAGGCAAAAAAATGAAATTCTCAAATTTCATCCCCATTTGCCAATAACTCTTGTGCAACACCTAAAGGGTTAACGACGTATGTAAAATCAGTTTTGAATACCTTGAGGGGTGTAGTTTCTTAGATGGGGTCACTTTTAGGGAGTTTCTCCTCTAGGGGTGCATCAGGGGGCTTCAAATGGGACATGGTGTCAAAAAACCAGTCCATAAAAATCAGCCTTCCAAAAACCAAACGGCGCACCTTTCACTCTACGCCCCGCTGTGTGGCCGTACAGTAGTTTACGGTCACATATTGGGTGTTTCTGTAAACGGCAGAGTCAGGGCAATAAAGATACAATCTTGTTTGGCTGTTAACCCTTGCTTTGTTAGTGGAAAAAATGGGTTAAAATTGAAAATTAGGCAAAAAAATGAAATTCTCAAATTTCATCCCCATTTGCCAATAACTCTTGTGCAACACCTAAAGGGTTAACGACGTATGTAAAATCAGTTTTGAATACCTTGAGGGGTGTAGTTTCTTAGATGGGGTCACTTTTAGGGAGTTTCTCCTCTAGGGGTGCATCAGGGGGCTTCAAATGGGACATGGTGTCAAAAAACCAGTCCATAAAAATCAGCCTTCCAAAAACCAAACGGCGCACCTTTCACTCTACGCCCCGCTGTGTGGCCGTACAGTAGTTTACGGTCACATATTGGGTGTTTCTGTAAACGGCAGAGTCAGGGCAATAAAGATACAATCTTGTTTGGCTGTTAACCCTTGCTTTGTTAGTGGAAAAAATGGGTTAAAATGAAAAATTTGACAAAAATATGAAATTCTCAAATTTCCTCCCCATTTGCCAATAACTCTTGTGCAACACCTAAAGGGTTAACAATGTATGCAAAATCAGTTTTGAATACCTTGAGGGGTGTAGTTTCTTAGATGGGGTCATTTTTGGGTGGTTTCTATTATGTAAGCCTCGCAAAGTGACTTCAGACCTGAACTGGTCGCTAAAAATTGAGTTTTTGTAAATTTCTGAAAAATTTCAAGATTTGCTTCTAAACTTCTAAGCCTTATAACATCCCCAAAAAATAAAATATAATTCCCAAAACAATTCAAACATAAAGTAGACATATGGGGAATGTAAAGTCATCACAATTTTTTGGGGTATTACTATGTATTACAGAAGTAGAGAAACTGAAACTTTGAAATTTGCTAATTTTTTTCAAATTTTTGGTAAATTAGGTATTTTTTTGTGCAAAAAAAAAATTTTTTTTGACTTCATTTTACCAGTGTCATGAAGTACAATATGTGACGAAAAAACAATCTCAGAATGGCGTGGATAATTCAAAGCGTTTTAAAGTTATGAGCACTTAAAGTGACACTGGTCACATTTGCAAAAAATGGCCTGGTCCTTAAGGTGAAAATGAGCCCGGTCCTTAAGGGGTTAAGGAGAGGATTGTGGAACATCTAAAATCCCATGGATTGAAAGATGAAAAACAGCATGGGTTTACTTCAGGGAGATCATGTCAAACTAATCTTATTGATTTTTTCGATTGGGTGACTAAAATAATAGATGGTGGAGGTGCAGTAGACATCGCTTATCTAGACTTTAGTAAGGCTTTTGATACTGTCCCACATAGAAAGCTTATCAATAAAGTGCAGTCTTTGGGCTTGGACTCCCATATTGTTGAATGGATTAGGCAGTGGCTGAGGGACAGGCAACAGAGGGTTGTAGTCAATGGAGTATATTCAGACCAACGTCTTGTTACCAGTGGGGTACCTCAGGGATCTGTTCTGGGACCCATATTGTTTAATATCTTTATCAGCGAAATTGCAGAAGACCTCGATGGTAAGGTGTGTCTTTTTGCTGATGACACAAAGATTTGTAACAGGGTTGATGTTCCTGGAGGGATACACCAAATGGAAAAGGACTTAGGAAAACTAGAGGAATGGTCAAAAATATGGCAACTAAAATTTAATGTTGATAAGTGCAAGATAATGCACCTGGGACGTAAAAACCCAAGAGCAGAATATAAAATCAGTGATACAGTCCTAACCTCAGTATCTGAGGAAAGGGATTTAGGGGTCATTATTTCAGAAGACTTAAAGGTAGGCAGACAATGTCATTGAGCAGCAGGAAATGCTAGCAGAATGCTTGGGTGTATAGGGAGAGGAATTACCAGTAGAAAGAGGGAGGTGCTCATGCCGCTCTACAGAGCACTAGTGAGACCTCATTTGGAGTATTGTGCTCAGTACTGGAGACCATATCTCCAGAAGGATATTGATACTTTGGAGAGAGTTCAGAGAAGAGCTACTAAACTGGTACATGGATTGCAGGATAAAACTTACCAGGAAAGATTAAAGGACCTTAACATGTATAGCTTGGAAGAAAGACGAGACAGAGGGGATATGATAGAAACTGCTAAATACATAAAGGGAATCAACAAGGTAAAAGAGGAGAGAATATTTAAAAGAAGAAAAACTGCTACAAGAGGACATAGTTTTAAATTAGAGGGGCAACGGTTTAAAAGTAATATCAGGAAGTATTACTTTACTGAGAGAGTAGTGGATGCATGGAATAGCCTTCCTGCAGAAGTGGTAGCTGCAAATACAGTGGAGGAGTTTAAGCATGCATGGGATAGGCATAAGGCCATCCTTCATATAAGATAGGGCCAGGGGCTATCCATAGTATTTAGTATATTGGGCAGACTGGATGGGCCAAATGGTTCTTATCTGCCGACACATTCTATGTTTCTTTGTAATAGCACTCTGCAACCTTGATGTGGTGAGTGGCTTATTACGCTTTGGCCAAAATGTACATCAATGCCTCATCCAGCATGGAGGCAGGGCAGAATGCTGATTGCAGAGTGCTATTGCATTTGTATTTTGCGTTTGTATATGTATTTCGCCATAACGATGTGCACCTGCATACAGGGTTGTGCTGACTGAATCCCCCATATTTTTTCTTTGTAGTATATATTGGAGGCGTGGCGATCTCCTTGGAGTCATGCACACCTGACCAGTCAATCTGTCCTGGAGGCTGGTTTTAAAGTCAGTATAAAACTGAGTCTGCTTAGATAGCACCTACCAGTAGCCATTTGGCTCCAGGAGAAGTATATAGTGGGCTCAGCATGCATGTTGGTACTTGCATCCCTGGATCCGATGAAAGCTGTAATGGCACCGGACGGGGTTAAAAGCAGAGTGTGCTTGGCGTGCATGCTGCACCTGCATTCCCTGGACTTTGTGTGGCTGTCATGGCCCAAAAACAGGTAGGAACTAGTGTTAGGGACCACTCTATAGAGGCGACCTTGACGTGGTGAGTGGCTTATTACGCTTTGGCCAAAATGTACACCAATGCCTCATCCAGCATAGAGGCAGGGCAGAATGCTGGTTGCAGAGTGCTATTGCATTTGGATTTTGCGTTTGTATATGTATTTCGCCATAGCGATATGCACCTGCATACAGGGCTGTGCTGACTCAATCACCCACAAATATACAATACAACAGGCCTGAAAAATGCACAATATGGAGAGAGTGATGCAAACTTATACCAGATGACAATATTCATACACTTAACATTATGAAGCAGGGGAACCAGAAGTTTAGTGACATACTTCAGGATGTTACACATGTACTTCCAGGCTATCGCGATGAGACACTCGCCCAATGTATCTTCAGAATTCCTACTACTCACATGCAAGGCTCCGGCCAGCCACTCGCACGGGTTGGAGGAAGCCGCGTTGTTGGGCTCCAAGGAGACGAATCTTCGGTGTGACAATCTGCAGGTTATGGATGCCTCCTAGGTTCACTCTTACTTCCGACTCGTTTTGAAATCTACAGATTTCTTCCTCAGGGATCCGTAGATTTTGAAACGTGTTGGAAGTAAGAGTGGATCTAGGAGGCATCCGTAACCTGCAGAGTGTGACATCACACCAAAGATTCGTCTCCTTGAAGCCCAACAACGCGGCTTCCTCCCACACGCCCGAGCGGCCGGCCGGAGCAGCGCATGTGAGTAGTAGGAAGCCTGAAGATACATTGCGCGAGTGTCTCGTCGCGATAGCCTGGAAGTACATGCTAGGAGAGCGGAGTAGTGAGGACAGTCTGGTCAGGATCTACCTGTCCTTACAGAACCTTGTGGCAAGTACCTATTGTGTTTTTGTATTACATTTACATACTTCCACCAGGAAATAGCTCATCATTGTGGATATGTGTCTGTTAAATTGTGACATTATTTGCAGTCAGCGCGGGTTCAGAGCTTTTTTAACAGTGACTCCACACAACTACAGGGGTATAGGCAATAACCCGTGAGAACCCAGCTGCGGCGATAGCATAAAATAGGAACTCAGTAGGGCTTTATTCCTTGGTGGCAGCGCGGGTATTTCTTTTGATTAAAAATAGATTAATGGTGTACTATAGGGACCAGCAAGCTCCAACATTCCGGCTTTTCTGAAACTACAACTTGAAAGTTTCAAGAACAGCCAAGTAAGTGTGCTTGCTGGGAGTTGTAACTTCACTGTAGCTGATTCCTGGTGTACGAAGTCTAGACATCATAAAAGTTCTGCAGCAAGATAACATTTTAAAATCTATCACAAAACATTTATAAAGTCTTCATAGACTGAGTTTTGGCAGTTTTTATAGTGTTTAGAGGGTTAGTGCTGTTTATTTTTTCTGAATGAGACATTCTCTGGTTATGGGGGGTTTCATAGTCTTCTCTACAGCATTTCAAAAATATCATCACATTTGAAAAAAAAAATGAAGTTTGTTGAAATGCATGGCATGTGTACAACTGTTTTAAAATCCTTTAAAAAGTGTGTGTGATGGAATCTTTATTTTTTTTCTGCAAGCTGGAACACATTCCAAGTATTTTCTATCTTATGTGATATGGCTTGCTAAACAGCAAAGAACGTAAAGAAGACACAGTTTTTTAAGTTCCAAGATCCCGTTTCTATTTTATTTATGTAAAAATGAATAAAAAATATTTTTGATGTAAACCATACTGTGTAATTCCACATACAGCCTACATACATGTTGCCTCTGTTTATGTCTATATGTTGATATCTCCGAAGTAGAATATATTATTACCTGTTACATTGGACATTTCACCCTCAGAACATAGGACACAGTCGTGGCAGCAGGCTTGATGTCCTCCATTAGAAGCTTTCCTGGATCCTGGATAGCAAGGCTCATTACACCGAGACTGTGGGAACTTTGATAGAAGAAATGTAGACTATGAAAACCATGAGATCTTAAAGCAAACCTAAGTTTTAAATTAAAAAAAGTTTGCTGTAGTTGTGCTTCTTTGTACAATTATGAGTGTGTAAGAACAATTATGTTTGGCCTTCCTTAAAGTCTCTTTTAGCCATATTATTCCCTGCTCCAGCTGCACAGCCAGATGCATTTCTCTCAGAAACAGGGGGAGTTTAACTTCTTCCAGTACTATATGCAATTACCTCACTTCCCTTACTTCCTACTATGTTTGTTTCCTTCTAGGAAGTTCAGAAAGCTTTTCCATTCACACAAACATATTCAAGCTTCAAAAAAAGAAGAAGCACCATTTAATTATATTGAACAAAATTGCATTAAAAACTGCAAAGAAATTTTTGAGGGTGACATTTTGAAAAAAATTCACCATGGTTTTTCAGATTTAGTTTTTATGGAATTCACTAACAGTGATGGTCAGTTCGCAGTGTTCGCCAGCGAACACATGCGGGCTGCCATCTTTAGTAAGGTAAACTCACCCGTCCGGCGATGCACAGGTAAGCTATGCCTGTGACGGGAGCCGGTCTGAAATCAAATGCAGTCACCGGGAGCAGGCAGTTCCGAGAAAAGCCCGATGAAGGCCCCCGGCGGATGTTCTCGGAACTGCCTGCTCCCGGTGACTGCATTTGATTTCAGACCGGCTCCCGGCACAGGTAAGGGCTTACCTGTGCATCGCCAGATAGGTGAGTCTACCTTACTAAAGATGGCAGCCCGCATGTGTACGCTGTCGAACACTGCGAACTGACCATCACTGTTCACTAAATGCTAGAAATAATATGACAATTATTCTGTGGGTCAGTACAATTCTAGTGATACAAAACATATATACCACATTTTTTGTCCCATAAGACACATTTCTTTCTCCCAAAAGTGGGGGGAAATGTCCCTGCATCTTATGGGGTGAATATTATGGAAGCGCTCATAAGTACCGGAATAACGGGAAGCAGTGAAAGCTCTGTACTCACCGCTTCCTGGTCCTCGGCTGTTGTCGCTGTGCGCGTCAGGTCACAGCACAGCCGACGGTAGGAAGAGAAGGAGGAGTGCTGGTGGTGAGGCGCTACGAGTCCGGAGCAGGAGAGGTAAGTGGATTTTTTATTTTATATGCTCTGTGGCATGGGGCTGATATGAGGCAATGGGGCTGATATGAGGCAATGGGGCATGATGAGAGGCAAGGGGGATGATAATAGGCAATGGGGGCTGATGAGAGGCATATTGGGGCTGATGAGAGGCATGGGGACTGATGAGAGGCATGGGGGATGATAATAAGCAATGGGGGCTGATGAGAGGCATATTGGGGCTGATGAGAGGCATGGGGACTGATGACAGGCATGGGGGATGATATGAGGCAAGGGGGGCTGATTAGAGGCATATTGGGGCTGATGAGAGGCATGTGGACTGATGAGAGGCATGGGGGATGATATGAGGCAATGGGGGCTGATGAGAGGCATATGGGGGCTGATGAGAGGCATGGGGACTGATGAGAGGTGTATGGGGGCTGATATCGGGGGGCTTGGATTGGAGGGCAGAGGATGCTGAGATGAACCTGTCATAGTTAACTTCAGTCCTGGTCATTGCGGCCACATGATGACCCTCTCCGCAACTCTCGCGCTAATGTACTTTTATGTCAGGGGCCCAAAGAGGTTAATGCTACAGCTACACTCTTATGAGTTGCCTGTCCATTTTATATAGCCCAGAACAAAATGCTTTGAATAATTAAATAGGAATTCAAAAGCAAAAGGGTAAAAATAAAAAATGTACATAAGTAAAAAATGGAATGAATTTTAAAGTCCACAAATTCTTAACAAAGTATATAATAAAATCAACGTCGTATTTATAGCGTTCTCTGAGAAATGTTAACATTCCGGCGGTGTTTCTTACATTTACAGCTTGTTGGGTGGTTGTTTCTGCCCAGTACTTTAAAGGCTTTGTGAAAAGTGGGCACAGCATGGGCTCAGGAGCTTATATTTGAAACAATGAGTCTCCTGGAATGTCAGAGGCGCGTTAAATCAGTTATCTGAAAATCACTTTGTGTAATTCTATCAAAATCATTTTTAAAGAATTTTTGGCCGATTTTTATTTCGCTTATTTAAAAATTCAATACGAAGTTGTCATTCTGTAATTGTAAGCTCTGAGAAATACAAGGTAAGCCTTATTAAAATAGTAGGTGGGGGCCTGGAATGACTTACAGAATGACAGCTCTAATATTTTTCTTAAAAGGCGTAGAGAAGCAGTACATCGATAAATATAATGAGAGAAACCCTAACCATCCACACTACTCGAATAACAGAAGAGATCTAGTGCTCTAATTCTGCACCACCACTCATCTATCTGGTCTGAATAATGGTCTGACAGAGTGCTAAGAAAGACTCTGCCATATTAAAAGTCCAAACAAAGAGGAAGTTAAAGACATGGACAGGAACTAGAATGCATGACTTCAAAAAATTATATACAAAAAAAATCCACCCATTTTATAAAAAATGCACAAAACAGTCACAAATAGATGGACTTGGGATGGAAAAAGATAGAGATGAACGAGGTGTTGACAAATTCAACAAATTCGCCAAACTTCAACAAGTAATTTGATTCGTTACAAAATAATCGCAATAAATCAGGTATATCCAGGCCACTCTGACTAATTATATTTATCCCACATGGTGGCCCAATCTCAGTGTGAAGGCTTGGAACTTAAACTGCAGGGAGAGTGTATCGCCGTGTGCATTACCTTCTAGTGCAGCCACAGTCATAGTTCATGCGGACAAGAATAGGCAGTTATTTTAACCCCTTAAGGACTTAGGGCGTACCGGTACGCCCTGTTTCCCGAGTCCTTAAGGACTCAGGGCGTACCGGTACGTCCTAAGTTTAAATTGCTATTGCGGCGCGGCGGGGGTTAATCGCAACAGGATGTCCGCTGAAATCATTCAGCGGGCATCCTGTTACAACGCCGGGGGTTCCCGTGACCCACCCGTGTCGGCGATCACCGCAAACCACAGGTCAATTCAGACCTGCGGTTTGCGGCTTTTACCTTATCTGGCGGTTGCGGGCGGCAGTGCCATCGGGTCCCCATGCGGCTGTAGGGGGGACCCGAAGGCATGGAAGGCAGCGCGATGTCTAAGGAAGGCATCGCACTGCCTTCCGGTGACGAGCCTGTGAGATCCAGCCCCCTGGATCTCACAGGCCGGAAGCTGTATGAGTAATACACACAGTATTACTCATACAGCCAATGCATTCCAATACAGAAGTATTGGAATGCATTGTAAAAGGGATTAGACCCCCAAAAGTTGAAGTCCCAAAGTGGGACAAAAAATAAAGTAGAAAAAAAGTTGAAAAAATAAAGTCCCCCCCCCCCAAAAAATTAAGTTTCAAGTAAAAATAAACAAAAACGTCATTTTCCCCAAATAAAGTAAAAAAAAATTGGTAAAAAATAGGGAAAAAAAATAATATATACATATTAGGTATCGCCGCGTCCGTATAGACCGGCTCTATAAACATAGCACATGACCTAACCCCTCAGATGAACACCGTAAAAAATAAAAACTGTGCTAAATAAACCATTTTTTTGTCACCTTAAATCACAAAAAGTACAACAGCAAGCGATCAAAAAGGCGTTTGCCCACCAAAATAGTACCAATCTAACCGTAACCTCATCCCACAAAAAATGAGCCCCTATCTGAGACAATCGCCCAAAAAATAAAAAAACTATGGCTCAGAATATGAAGACACTAAAACATGATTTATTTTTTGTTTCAAAAATGATATTATTGTGTAAAACTTACATAAATAAAAAAAAAGTATACATATTAGGTATCGCCGCGTCCGTATCGACCGGCTCTATAAAAATATAACATGATCTAACCCCTCAGATAAACACCGTAAAAAATAAAAACTGTGCTAAATAAACCATTTTTTGTCACCTTACATCACAAAAAGTGTAATAGCAAGCGATCAAAAAGTCATATGCACCCCAAAATAGTGCCAATCAAACCGTCATCTCATGCCACAAAAAATTAGACCCTACCTAAGATAATCGCGAAAAAACTGAAAAACTATGGCTCTCAGAATATGGAGACACTAAACCATGATTTTTTTTTTTGTTTCAAAAATGATATTATTGTGTAAAACTTACATAAATAAAAAAAGGTATACATATTAGGTATCACAGCACCCGTAATACCTTTCTCTATAAAAATATCACATGACCTAACCCTTCAGATGAACACCGTGAAAAATTAAAATAAAAACGGTGTAAAAAAAGCCATTTTTTGTCACCTTACATCACAAAAAGTGTAATAGCAAGCGATCAAAAAGCCACACGCACCCCAAAATAGTGCCAATAAAACCATCATCTCATCCAGCAAAAATAATACCCTACCCAAGGTAATCGCCCAAAAACTTAAAAAATTATGTCTCTCAGACTATGGAAACACTAAAACATGATTTTTTTTTTTCAAAAAAGAAATCATTGTGTAAAACTTACATAAATAAAAAAAAAGTATACATATTAGGTATCGCCGCATCCGTGACAACCTGGTCTATAAAAAAATCACATGATCTAACCTGTCAGATGAATGTTGTAAATAACAAAAAATAAAAACTTCTTCTATTTCTTGTTACCTTGCCTCACAAAAAGTGTAATATAGAGCTACCAAAAAACATATGTACCCTAAACTAGTACCAACAATACTGCCACCCTATCCCGTAGTTTCTAAAATGGGGTCACTTTTTTGGAGTTTCTTCTCTAGGGGTGCATCAGGGGGGCTTCAAATGGGACATGGTGTCAAACAAACCAGTGCAGCAAAATCAGCCTTCCAAAAACCGTATGGCATTCCGTTCCTTCTGCGCCCTGCCGTGTGCCCGTACAGCAGTTTACGACCACATATGGGATGTTTATGTAAACTACAGAATCAGGGCCATAAATATTGAGTTTTGTTTGGCTGTTAACCCTTGTTTTGTTACTGGGAAAAATGGATTAAAATGGAAAATTTGCCCAAAAATTCAAATTAAGAAATTTCATCTCCATTTGCCAATAACTCTTGTGGAACACCTAAAGGGTTAACGACGTTTGTAAAATCAGTTTTGAATACCTTGAGGGGTGTAGTTTCTTAGATGTGGTCACTTTTATGGAGTTTCTACTCTAGGGGTGCATCAGGGGTACATGGTGTCAAAAAAAACAGTCCAGCAAAACCTGCCTTCCAAAAACCGTATGGCATTCCGTTCCTTCTGCGCCCTGCCGTGTGCCCGTACAGCGGTTTACGACCACATATGGGGTGTTTCTGTAAACTACAGAATCAGGGCCATAAATATTGAGTTTGGTTTGGCTGTTAACCCTTGCTTTGTAACTGGAAAAAAATTATTAAAATGGAAAATCTGCCAAAAAAGTGAAATTTTGAAATTGTATCTCTATTTTCCATTCTTGTGGAACACCTAAAGGGTTAACAATGTTTGTAAAATCAGTTTTGAATACCTTGAGGGGTGTGGTTTCTAGAATGGGGTCATGTTTGGGTGGTTTCTATTATCTAAGCCTCGCAAAGTGAATTCAGACCTGAACTGGTCCCTAAAAATTGGGTTTTTGAAAATATCTGAAAAATTTCAAGATTTGCTTTTAAATTTCTAAGCCTTGTATCATCCCCAAAAAATAAAATATCATTACCAAAATGATCCAAACATGAGGTAGACATATGGGGAATGTAAGTTAATAACTATTTTTGGAGGTATTACTATGTATTATAAAAATAGAGAAATTGAAACTTGGAAATTTGCAATTTTTTACAAATTTTTGGTAAATTTGATTTTTTTTTATAAATAAAAATGTTTTTTTTTTACTTCATTTTACCAGTGTCATGAAGTACAATATGTGACGAAAAAACTATCTCAGAATGGCCTGGATAAGTCAAAGCGTTTTAAAGTTATCAGCACTTAAAGTGACACTGGTCAGATTTGCAAAAAATGGCCAAGTCCTTAAGGTGAAATAGGGCCGAGTCCTTAAGGGGCAGCAACAGTGACAATAGTGGCCCCATGAAGGCAGTAGCAGTGGCATTAAGGCTGTCTTCACATCACTGTTTATTTTTGCGTTCTTCTGAGCGGTCAGAAGAACAGAAAACAAAAACAAAAAAAACAGAAGCCTCTTTCAGATGGTCAGTATTTGGTCAGTATTTTGATCAGTCCTATTTGATCAGTATTTGTAATACAAATCCAGGAGTGGGTCCAAAACAGAGATAACATGTAATATAAATATTTGCATCTCTTCTATGTTTTGGATCCACTCCGGCTTTTGGCTTTCAAATACTGATCAAATACTGATGCAAAATACTGACCAAATATTGAACGTGTGAAAGAGGCCTTATGCTCAATTTGCATTTATATCTGAAATCAGTTTTTAACAGGGAAAAAAGTCCTGCATGCAGGACTTTAGTTGACTCTTTCACAAGGTCAGTATTTCGTCAGTATTTTGCATCAGTATTTGATCAGTATTTGCAAGCTAAAACAGGGGTGGTTCCAAAACAAAGATATAATGTAATAGAAATATTTTCATATTATCTGTGTCTTGAACCCACTCCAGATTTTGGCTTACAAATACTGATCAAAAACTGACCAAATACTGACCGTGTGAAATAGAACTTCCGGATGCTCAAATAACAGAAAAATAAACTGTGATGTCAATACGGACAAACAGGGACATTGGTGGTCCCATAACAGAGTGGGGAGGGGGGGCAGCAGCAGTGGCATACAGTACAAGATGGTGGCAGATCACAGTAGTAGCAGAACCCAAAAACAGCAAGGCCCAAAAAATACCAATGCGGCTGTCACTAAACAAACATGACAGCATGCGTCTAGCCATTTGCCCAAGGGACTCAAAGGGCCTTCCTGCCTCTATCTCCACTGCATACTGATACGGTCTGTTCGGACCATCTACATCGTCGCCCTCGAGCTTCCCTTGCTCCTCTCCTGTCGCTTGGGCAGATAAACAACGTAGCTGTGTATAAAATGCCTGGGTGTTTACTCCCTCCTCCTCCTCCACTGCCAGTTCATTCTCCTCGGGTCTCAGTTGGACATGAAATGGAGGTTTCTTGTCTTCTGTTCCTTTGCCAATCAGATTTGTCAGCATCCCGTCCAGGAGCGGAAGTAGTTATCTTGACTGACAAAGTGGCCTCCTCAAAGGGCCTGAGCAAACAGCAGGCGTCACGCAGGAGCTGCCTCTGGCTAACGTTGAAGTTACACAGGGGAGCAGATCGGTCCATATGCAGCATTAAGACATCATTGACCGCCTTCCTCTGCTCAAACAGGCGGTCTAATATATGCAGCTTGGAGTTCCAATGGGTGGAAACCTTGCATATCAGGTACTGTTGGGGAGGAGTAGTTTGCCTTTGCAGCTCAAGGAGGGAGTGGTTTGCATAGTAAGAGTGGCAGAAGTGCATACACAGTTTGCTGGACAGATCTTGCAGATCAGTGGAAGATTTGAGAAACCAGGTGGCAATGAGATCGAAGACATGCGCCATACAGGATACATGGTTCAGCTCTCCCTGACTATGTCTAGATTGAAGGGTGAGGACAAGGTGGAGGATGAGGAGCTAGAGGCATTGGCGCGGAAATCCCAGTATTACAACGCACAGGCAGCATTGCCATCACCTGACCAAGTTGCTTGTGTGCCTGGTATGGAACCACATTTACCCAGTGGGCTGTGAACGATATATATTGTACTTGACCATAGTTGCAAATCCATACATCAGCTCTGACGTGAACTCTACCAGACACAGAGAGGCCCAAGGATTGGCCTGCCTTCTGCTCAACATACGTGTGCAGGGCTGGTACACGTTTTTTGGAAAAGTAATGTCAATTTGGGACTCTCCACCTTGGGTTGACACATGGAAAGGGAGGGACTGTAGACAGGAGCACGTTCAGTTTCTGGGCCGTTAAATGAGTGCACGCATACTGTTGTCTTTTTGCAATCGCCTCGGTGATCAATTTCTGTGGAAACAAGTGAATAGGTGTAGGAGGAGCATCAGGAGCAATATATAGCATTGAATTTGATGGAAAAGAATGACAGCTTCCTTCTCCTGATGTTGTCAAGCAATGACTGCTGGAGAGAAGGTGTGGACCGGTGGAGATGCAGCGGTTGCTGCATCAGGCTGTAAAACTAAATGAGTGGTACAGTTTTCCCACAACACTTTATGGTTTGGCTGCAGATTTCTCACAACTTCCACCTTGCTGTCTCATAGGCATGCTTCGACCCTGCTGTCTCATGGGCTGCCACCCTTGCCCCTGATGATGACGATGCCCTTCTTCATTCGGCTCCCACGTGCGATCGACTACATCATCATCTACATCTGTTTGGTTGTCACTTTTGTCACCCTCACCTGTCTCTTGCACACTTCACTGACCTCTCACAACATGTGCTCACAACTGGCTGTCATCATCGGTAGTTGCACACCTAGAGGAGTCCGCAGTGGACCTCTCATCCAGGCTTGTGCTGGCCTGTAACTGATGACTGTCCTCACAAATCTCATCCTTGCTGAAAAGTGGAGCTAGCAGAAGGAGCAGCAAAATCAAGAGGCAGGTTGAGGACAGGTGAGGGCACAGAGGCAGTTCCTGGGCCATTCCAACTAAGCATGGTGTCAGAGGGACACAAAGATTCCTGGCTGTGTGCATCTGTTGTCACTTAAAGGGGTTGTCCGAGTAATTTTTTTGTTCTTTGCTTGTTTCTAAATAATCAAATGTAACAGCTTTACCATGCACTTACTGCATCTGTAGTTGCTCCCTCCTCAGATTTCACTGAGGATCACATGACCTGTGATGTCAGCTTCTCTCCCTGCTCAGATGATGTTTTGTGCACAAGCCTGACAGAGCAGATGTCTGTGTCTGTACACTAGACGTTACTGTGCTGGCCACAAGTCCCTGCTCTGCCGTCTGCTACTGCTGCTCTCTGCCCTGCCCAATATGCACGCGACAATATATTTCACTGTCCTTTAATACTGTAGCACAGTAAACGACACAGCATGTATAAACTAACAGATTTAGGCCTCTTGCACAGGACCGTATGTATTTTGCGGTCTGCAAAAAAACGGAACTGCAAAAAATATGGATGACATCCGTGTACATTCCGTATTTTGTGGAACGGAACAGCTGGCCCCTAATAGAACAGTACTATTCTTGTCCGTAATGTGGACAATTGTCATGCCCCGCCCTGACTATGTGCGGAGGTCGGCCAGAATAGCAGCACGAGTTTAGTGTTGTGTTTTGGAGCCGTGCTGGATCCGCCTCCCATCAGGTGCACTGGGTGGGGTCATTAGTTTAAATAGCACTCCAGCCCAGTGCTCTGAGCGGATTATAGGAATCACTTTGGTCTTGGAAGCTAGGAAGGAAGGTTGTCTGTTCCAGCTCAGAAAGATAAGTGTGGTTTCAAGTTTGATAGTTTTGTGTCATCTCTCCCATCCAGGTTCTGTGCGAGCAGGCTGCTCCTATTTCCCCTCTTCACCATCTCAGGGAATTTAGGGTGTTTCAGCCCAGGCACGGGGACACATTATACCTACCACTAAGGTTTGCATGTGGGCTCAGCAGTGCAGGGAGAGAGGTCAGGGATTAGCTAGGAGGTGACCCTTCCCCTGCCTCTTGCCTAGAGCCTGGTTGGTGGTTTATCTGTTAGTCTGAGTGCACGTCTGCCGTGACATTATAATCCGCCCAAAACTTTGACTGTCATTACTCAGCGGTTTTGTGATGACAGCAATTGAAGCATTAGTTGACCGCATGCAGGGGCTATCCCTAGAGGTTGCGGAGCTGCGTGGTTCGGTCGCACGGTGTCAGAGTGCTCTGGCATCAGGAGGAGGTCAAGTTTGTGTGGAGCCAAAAGTGGTTCTTCCTGATGGATTTTCAGGGGGTACGGATGACTTTGTCCGTTTTAGAGAGTCCTGCAAATTGTACTTTCGGCTGCGTCCATCATCGTCAGGTGATGAGAGTCAGAGGATAGGTATAATTATTTCTCTGCTTAAAGGGGACGCGCAATCCTGGGCCTTTTCTCTGCCACCTGGTTCTCGGGCGCTCCGGTCGGTGGAGGAATTTTTTAAGGCTCTGGGATTAATCTACGATGACCCAGATCGGGTCTCGATGGCAGAGGCGTGATTACGTAATTTGTTTCAGGGGGAACATACAGCAGAGGCTTACTGTGTTGAATTTAGGAGATGGACTACTGAATCAGAGTGGAATGATCCCGCGTTATGTAGCCAGTTTTGTCAGGGGTTATCTGAAAGATTGAAGGATGCCCTTGCTTTTCATGAATACCCAGACTCTTTGGAGAACGCCATGTCTTTAGCAGTACGGCTAGACAGACATATCAGAGAGAGGTATAGGGCTCCCCCTGCGCAAGGTATCCCTTCTGTGAGTGGTTTCATCTCTACTGCCTCCCCGGGTGATTTTACAGGTAACGTGGGGTAGCGGAGGAACCCATGCAATTGGGTCAGATTTCTTGCCATTCTGATAGTAGAGACTTTAGGAAAGTGCACAAACTATGTTACTATTGTGGAAAGAGTGGTCATTTTGTTTTTGCTTGTCCTTATGTTAAACCGCAGGTGGTAGAGAAAAAGAAAAAAAAAACTTCCCTGACACTTGGTAGCATGAATGGTGTGGTGGAGCAGACTGGTATGCAAGCTCCCTGCAGTTCCCGTTTTCTCCTTCCAGCTATGGTGGCGCTGGAGTCAAGAAATGTTTTTGTTGAGGTGTTCCTTGATTGTGGTGCTGGGGTAAACCTAATTGACTCTCTTTTCCTTCAAAATCTAGGACTAAGTACTTGCACTTTAGAGAACGAGATTCGTGTTTTTGCAATTGATTCTTCCCCTCTTTCTCAAAGGAGCCTTACTCACATTGTTCATGGTATTCACTTAAGGGTGGGTGATTCACATGTTGAAATTATTTCTTGTTTTGTCTTGAAGGATTTGCCAGCTCCTATAGTTTTGGGGTTGCCATGGTTGACTAAACATAACCCAATTATAGACTGGCAAGCGAGACAAATCATCGGTTGGAGTGAGTTCTGTTCGGATAATTGTTTTGGCACATCTATCTCTGGTGTGTCCATTACGGCTTTACCTCAGTATCTCTCAGATTTTGCGGATGTCTTTTCAGAGGGTGAGGCTCAGGAATTGCCCCCTCATCGTGACTATGATTGTCCAGTTAATCTCATCCCAGGGGCTAAGTTGCCAAAGTCTCGGCTTTACAACCTTTCTCAACCCGAAAGAGAGGTCATGCGAAAGTATATCGCCGAGAGTTTGGCAAAAGGTCATATTACACCATCTAAGTCTCCAGTGGCAGTGGGATTGTTCTTTGTGAAGAAAAAGGATGGATCACTGAGACTGTGTTTGGATTTCCGGGAATTGAACCGTATTACAGTCCGGGATCCATATCCCCTGCCTTTGATCTCTGATCTTTTTGATCAGATTGTGGGAGCCAAGGTGTTCTCCAAGTTGGATTTGAGAGGGGCCTACAATCTGATCAGAATCAAGGAGGGGGATGAGTGGAAAATGGCCTTCAATACGCACGAGGGTCATTTTGAGAATCTGGTTATGCCTTTTGGGTTGACGAACGCGCCAGCAGTATTTCAGCGATTCGTCAATGACATTTTTCATCATTTGGTGGGAAGGTTCGTAGTTGTTTACCTGGATGATATTTTAATTTATTCTCCTGATCTGAAGACCCATCAGGATCATGTGAGACAGGTTTTGACGATCCTTTGGGAGAATAAATTATATGCTAAATTGGAGAAATGTTTGTTTGCGGTGCAAGAGCTTCCGTTCTTGGGATACTTGCTTTCTGATTCTGGTTTTCGTATGGACCCTGAGAAGGTCCGGGCGGTTCTGGAATGGGACCGACCAGAGAATGAGAAAGCCTTGATGCGGTTCTTGGGGTTTACAAATTATTATAGAAAATGTATTTCGAACTACTCTACCATAGTAAAACCTCTCACTGATCTGACCAAGAAGGGCGCCGACGTATCTGTCTGGTCGGATGAGGCATTGCAGGCCTTTTCGGCTATTAAGGAGCGTTTTGCGTCTGCTCCCATTCTGGTGCAGCCGGATGTGTGTCAGCCATTTGTAGTGGAGGTTGATGCATCAGAGGTGGGGGTTGGTGCGGTGTTGTCACAGGGTTCATTCCCTGGCAAGTGGGTCCCGTGTGCCTTTTTCTCCAAGAAGCTCTCGGTCGCCGAGAGGAATTATGATGTTGGAGATAGAGAGTTGTTGGCTATCAAGTTGGCCTTTGAGGAATGGCGTCACTGGTTGGAGGGGGCGTCTCACCCCGTTACGGTATATACAGACCATAAGAATTTGGCTTACCTGCAATCTGCCAAGCGTCTAAACCCTAGGCAGGCCAGATGGTCACTGTTTTTTTACCAGGTTCAATTTTGTGGTTACCTTTCGCCCAGGGGTCACGAACGTCAAGGTAGATGCCTTGTCTAGCAGCTTTCCTGGGGGAGGTGATTCAGAGGATCCTGCGCCGATTTTAGCGGATGGGTTGGTGGTCTCCGCTCTATACCCTGAATTGGAGATGGAGGTGTTGGGAGCCCAGGAGGGGGCTCCTGGTTCTTGTCCCCCAGGGAGGTTGTTTGTTCCTGAGGGCCTGCGATACAAGGTGTTCAAGGAACATCACGATACTGTCCTTGCTGGACATCCTGGTGGTAAGTCCACCTGTGATCTGGTGTCCCGGAGATTCTGGTGGCCAGGGTTACGTGAGAGCATTGAGAATTATGTGACAGCCTGTGAAACCTGCGCTTGGTCAAAGGTTTCTCATACTCGACCGGCTGGTTCACTTCCATTCAAAATTAAAATAAATTTTATCACCACACTGGATAAATCTGTGGTGGTATCTGATTACACCCAAATATATAACAGATTTGTTTTGTAAACTGGGATTCTTAAAACATAGCGTTTACTAGGTCATTTAAAATATTGGTTTTTACGAAGTGATGGACAACAACATATACCTCCACTATACCAATTCAAAAACATGAAAAAGGGTGGATCTTACCACATCTTGGAGAGATCCACAATCAAGGGAGGAGTTCCTGGTGTTAGATGATACCGGGAACCGGCGCGACCAGGGTGCTTGTGTTGGTATTTGGCACTGTAAATAGCTCCTAGTAGGCCCTGTTATATCTTTCCTACCTCATTGAGGGTTAGGGGCTATTGACAGCGCCTGCCTATCACACATGGAGCACCCGCCCCGACAGGGGCGACCCTACACCAAACCTTTCCCTCAGTATGGGTCTAGTGTTCTTTATGGCCCTAATTACAAAGCCCTACATGCCATGTTTCTGTCTTGCTTTTGAGACATCATCAGGGGACTTCACACATGTATTCAGGGGCAACTAAAAATAAAATCACAAACATACACTAAATACAGGTCACATGTATTACTGAGTACCGCATGTAAGATAGTTTTCAACAGACTCAGGTTACTTACTAAAGATCAAGGTGGTTCTGGCCTCGTATCTTCACTCAGGATAGTCGATGGTTCTTATCCTTGCTGTACTATGGGAAGTGTCCCATGACAGCCGGTGTCTCACCACAAACAACAATGATTTGGGTGAGCACTCAACAGTTGTTATCCACCTCTTTATATACCTCACCTCCCAGTGAGTGTACGCCCCCCCTGATTATCTGCCTCACCTGTCCGTATCCATTGCGGTGCATGTTGCAGCATATGGAACGCACGCCACTCGCATGCGTTCCACCGGACCGGAAGCTGGAGTCACGTGGGGCGGGCTAACCGGAAGTGAGGTAAAGACCTGCGTCTAAGCGTCGCTAGTCACATAGCAACCTCCAAGCTCATGTCCGCACGGCCTGATCGCAAACAAATGATAACTTGCCTGCTTTTTATATGTATGCACAATCGCAAACCGGATTTATTTGACAGGACCGCCGAGCTTTCGACATCGCACTCGGCATAACAGCCACCAAATGGGCCTTGGAGACATGTACATAGACTTCAATATGAAGTATGACATTTATATTCCATCCAAGTGGCTACTCAGTATTCCACCGAATCAGCCATCACATCTCATATGCTCCAATACGAAATATGGTGTTTATATTCCATCCAAGTGACTCATCAGTGTTCAGGCCAAATCAACCATCACATCTCACATGCTCATCACTTTAGAAGGGTCTCTCCTTTGTCCCTACGCCCAAGTATAATCCCTTTAAGACTGCTGTTGATTTGAATTTTTTTGTGCGCAAATTGCGTTGGTGCAAGTACTTTTGCAATATTGAGAGAATACAAAGCGCAGAAATGGGTGTCCCCAGAGAGATGGTACCTGATGTAAAATTGCTAGAAAGCTTGACAGGGACTAATGAACCGTCATTGGGTGAGGGACCCTTTACGACTCTTAAAACAAAGAGTAGGAGAGTACCCCCTGTAGGCGAGACAAACTGCGTAGATGTATTTCTCAAACTGGTCAGTACTGACCTGGAGACCACCCACTTGCATTCATCACCTCATAATTGTACTCAGGATGAACTGTGTGCACTGGACGACTTGTCCAAGAATAAAAGCATCGTCATTAAGCCATCAGACAAAGGTGGTAACACAGTCATCCTGGGTACAAAGAATTATGAGGTGATGTGCGAGAAGCTATTAGCCCCACGGGATTGCTATGAAATCCTACAGAGTGACCCGACTCCAGTTTATCAAAAAGAGCTAAAAAATATCCTGATTAAGGCAAAACTTGATAAACTAATAAGTCAGGAAGAAATTGATTTTTTGTCTCCCGAATGCCCACAAATCGCCACATTTTATAGTCTCCCAAGAGTACACAAGGGCTATGACCCTTTAAAAGGGCGCCCGATTGTATCAGGCATTGATAGCCTGAACCAAAATCTAGGAGTGTACATTGATAAGATCTTGGCACCCTTTGTCCTTTCCTTATCATCTCATGTAAAAGACACTGGGGACCTTCTCAGACAGATAGAGGGTATCCATCTTGACAGGGGCTGCATATTGGGGAGTGTAGATGTGGAAGCCCTATACTCATCCATCCCACATAAATGGGGCCTGCATGCAGTATCATACTTTCTGTCGTCCAGAGGGAAACACTTCAGGGCACATAATGTCTTTGTGTTGGATTTGTTGGAATTCTCATTGAAAAGGAATTACTTTCTGTTTAATGGGCTTTTTTTCCACCAGCTCAGGGGCACCGCGATGGGGAGCCCCTGTGCCCCATCGTATGCAAATCTGTTCCTGGGCTGGTGGGAAAACACCATAGTATTCAGGGATGAGTCCACAATGGAATTACAGTGCGTTCAAAAGTGGGCGCGCTGTATAGATGACGTTTTCGTCATCTGGAAGGGGAGTAAGGAGACCTTCTCTGCTTGGGTTCAACAACTGAACCGAAACGAGATAGGCCTCCACTTTACATCAGAATGTGATTCATCTAAACTCCCCTTTCTGGATATTTGCGTCAGTATAAACGGGATGGGTTGCCTGGAGACATCCATTTATCGGAAACCGACCTCCACAAATTCACTCCTGAGATGGGAAAGTAGCCATCCATATCCCCTAAGGGAAGGGAATACCGAGAGGTCAATACTTATGGTTAAGGAGGAATTGCTCCAGGCGCTCAGAGTTCATCAAACAAGCTGATGACCTGAAAACCTGTTTTTTAGACTGTGGATACCCAGGAGGTGTACTCACCCCAGCGTACCAGATGGCCCTAAATAAGGACAGGGGGTCTTTATTGGCCCCGAAAGTTGACACCCCCAGTAACAGTGGCCCTAGTGAAAATAGGGAGATCCGTCTTATTAGTACATACAATGGCTGTTCCTCTGCAATAAGAGACATTATATCCAAACATTGGCATGTGCTTCAGATGGACCCTGACATTTGTAAGGTCGTAAAGGGGCACCCCAGCATCACGTACAGACGTGGCAAAAGCATCCGTGATATGATGGTACATAGCCACTATACACCAGTGCCCCACAAAAAAACATGGCTTGAGAGAGGCATTAGTGGTAACTTCAAATGCGGAGGATGTGTGGCGTGCCCCTTTATGACAAGGCAAAGTCATTTAGGAGTAACAACACTGGTAAAATATATACAGTTAATGACATCATTAACTGTAAAAGCATGGGATTGGTATACAAAATCACATGTAAATGTGGAAAGGAATATGTCGGTAAGACAGGTAGGGAACTGAGGAGAAGGATAGGAGAGCATGTGAGCGATATTAGATATGGCAGAGACACGTCGGTGGCACGACATGTGAACACTGAACATGATGGTAGGCTGGATTGCCTTTCCTTCATGGGGATTGAAAAAATCAAGCCAGGAATGAGAAGGGGCGACTCTGATAAAAGGATCCTTCAATGTGAAGCGAAATGGATCTTTTATCTTAAGACGGTCCACCCTTCTGGCCTAAACGAACAACAGAATTACTGCTGCTTTATATGAGTATTTACTCGCAGTAGTACTCCACCATTGAAAAGTGGGGGAATAATGGCCAAATCTCCCTTACACTCACATTTGCTCAGCTAAAGTGATGAGCATGTGAGATGTTGATTTGGCCTGAACACTGATGAGTCACTTGGATGGAATATAAACACCATATTTTGTATTGGAGCATATGAGATGTGATGGCTGATTCGGTTGGAATACTGAGTAGCCACTTGGATGGAATATAAATGTCATACTTCATATTGAAGTCTATGTACATGTCTCCAAGGCCCATTTGGTGGCTGTTATGCCGAGTGCGATGTCGAAAGCTCGGCGGTCCTGTCAAATAAATCCGGTTTCACATGAGCTTGGAGGTTGCTATGTGACTAGCGACGCTTAGACGCAGGTCTTTACCTCACTTCCGGTTAGCCCGCCCCACGTGACTCCAGCTTCCGGTCCGGTGGAACGCATGCGAGTGGCATGCGTTCCATATGCTGCAACATGCACCGCAATGGATACGGACAGGTGAGGCAGATAATCAGGGGGGGCGTACAGTCACTGGGAGGTGAGGTATATAAAGAGGTGGATAACAACTGTTGAGTGCTCACCCAAATCATTGTTGTTTGTGGTGAGACACCGGCTGTCATGGGACACTTCCCATAGTACAGCAAGGATAAGAACCATCGACTATCCTGAGTGAAGATACGAGGCCAGAACCACCTTGATCTTTAGTAAGTAACCTGAGTCTGTTGAAAACTATCTTACATGCGGTACTCAGTAATACATGTGACCTGTATTTAGTGTATGTTTGTGATTTTATTTTTAGTTGCCCCTGAATACATGTGTGAAGTCCCCTGATGATGTCTCAAAAGCAAGACAGAAACATGGCATGTAGGGCTTTGTAATTAGGGCCATAAAGAACACTAGACCCATACTGAGGGAAAGGTTCGGTGTGGGGTCGCCCCTGTCGGGGCGGGTGCTCCATGTGTGATAGGCAGGCGCTGTCAATAGCCCCTAACCCTCAATGAGGTAGGAAAGATATAACAGGGCCTACTAGGAGCTATTTACAGTGCCAAATACCAACACAAGCACCCTGGTCGCGCCGGTTCCCGGTATCATCTAACACCAGGAACTCCTCCCTTGATTGTGGATCTCTCCAAGATGTGGTAAGATCCACCCTTTTTCATGTATTTGAATTGGTATAGTGGAGGTATATGTTGTTGTCCATCACTTCGTAAAAAACAATATTTTAAATGACCTAGTAAACGCTATGTTTTAAGAATCCCAGTTTACAAAACAAATCTGTTCACTTCTTCCATTATCTATTCCGTCTCGTCCTTGGACGCATTTGTCTATGGACTTTATTACGGATCTGCCGAGTTCCTCCGGGAGAACAGTGATTTTGGTGGTAGTTGACCGTTTCAGTAAAATGGCTCACTTTATACCACTAACTAGTCTGCCTAACGCTAAGACTCTTGCGCAGATTTTTGTGGATAATATTGTGAAATTGCATGGTATTCCTTCGGATGAGGTCTCTGATAGGGGCACACAGTTTGTCTCCAGGTTTTGGAGGGCGTTCTGCTCTCGGCTTGGCATTCAACTTTCATTCTCTTCGGCTTTTCACCCGCAGTCGAATGGTCAGACGGAGCGTACTAATCAAAACCTGGAGACCTACTTGAGGTGCTTTGTGGCTGAGAATCAGGAAGACTGGTCCTCATTCTTGTCCTTAGCAGAATTTGCATTGAATAACCGTAGGCAGGAGTCCACGGGTAAGTCAAAATTTTTTGGCGCATACGGTTTCCTTCCTCAGTTTGGTACCTTTTCTCGGACTGGTTCCTCTGGGATGCCAGAGGAGGAGAGATTCTCTTCTTTTTTATCCTCTATCTGGCGGAGGATTCAAGGGAATTTGGAGAGGATGGGTGAGAGGTATAAACGAATGGCTGACAGGAGATGTGTGACTGGTCCGGACCTGTGTGTGGGTGATCTGGTGTGGTTGTCCACTAAAAATATCAAATTAAGAGTGCCGTCTTGGAAACTGGGTCCAAGATTTATTGGTCTGTATAAAATTTCTGCGGTGATCAATCCTGGAGCGTTTCGGCTGGATCTTCCGCAGACTTTGAGGATCCATGATGTGTTCCACAGGTCGTTACTAAAAAAATACGTGAAATCGGTGGAACCATCGCCATTGCCTCCTCCGCCTCTTCTAGTCGAGGGAAACTTGGAGTTCGAGATCTCCAGGATTCTCGACTCTAGAATTCTTTGGGGGTTCCCTTCAGTACCTGGTGCACTGGAGGGGATACGGCCCTGAGGAAAGGACGTGGGTTCCGGCTCTAGATGTCAACGCCAGCCGACTGGTGAGGGCTTTTCATAGGTCCCATCCGGATAAGGTTGGTCCGGGGTGTCCGGAGGTCACCCGTAGAAGGGGGGGTACTGTCATGCCCCGCCCTGACTATGTGCGGAGGTCGGCCAGAATAGCAGCATGAGTTTAGTGTTGTGTTTTGGAGCTGTGCTGGATCCGCCTCCCATCAGGTGCACTGGGTGGGGTCATTAGTTTAAATAGCACTCCAGCCCAGTGCTCTGAGCGGATTATAGGAATCACTTTGGTCTTGGAAGCTAGGAAGGAAGGTTGTCTGTTCCAGCTCAGAAAGATAAGTGTGGTTTCAAGTTTGATAGTTTTGTGTCATCTCTCCCATCCAGGTTCTGTGCGAGCAGGCTGCTCCTATTTCCCCTCTTCACCATCTCAGGGAATTTAGGGTGTTTGAGCCCAGGCACGGGGCACATCATAACTACCACCAAGGTTTGCATGTGGGCTGAGCAGTGTAGGGAGAGAGGTCAGGGATTAGCTAGGAGGTGACCCTTCCCCTGCCTCTCGCCTAGAGCCTGGTTGGTGGTTTATCTGTTAGTCTGAGTGCACGTCCACCGTGACAACAATAATAGGACATGTTCTATTTTTTTGCGGAAAGGAAATATGGACATACGGAAACGGAATGCACACGGAGTAACTTCCAATTTTTTTTCCGGACCCATTGAAGTGAATGGTTCCGCTTACTGTCCACAAAAAAAACGGAACGGACACGGACAGAAAATACGTTTGTGTGCAAGAGGCCTAACGGGGATTATATCAGCAGTTGAACTAGATGCACGCAGTGATTACACTCAACCTGCATTGTCCCTGCAGTCTCCCTAGTCTCTCCTTATAGTGTCTAAAAACTTTCCCTACAATCTACCTACACTGTCCCTGCACTGACCCTACGCTCTCCCTCTCCAATATTCTTCTATAGATAGCTATCTGCAACACTGGCCCTAGCGTATTCATGCTTGTCATGTCTCTCCCTAAACTCAGCTCACAGTGAAATGGCAGTGACTGTGCTAGAGGAGGGTTTAATAGGCTATGACATCACAGGGGATGGCTATCTGCTAATTGGCTGGCTGCAAGGCATTATGGTTCATATCATGTTCCCAAGTTTCTTAACCACCTCCGGACCGCCTAACGCAGGATCGCGTTCCGGAGGTGGCAGCCCTGCGCAGAGTCACGCATATATGCGTCATCTCGCGAGACGCGAGATTTTCTGTGAACGCGCGCACACAGGCGCGGGCGTTCACAGGAACGGAAGGTAAGAGAGTTGATCTCCAGCCTGCCAGCGGCGATCGTTCACAGGCAGGCTGGAGATGTGTTTTTTTTAACCCCTAACAGGCATATTAGACGCTGTTTTGATAACAGCGTCTAATATACCTGCTACCTGGTCCTCTGGTGGTCCCCTTTGTTTGGATCGACCACCAGAGGACACAGGTAGCTCAGTAAAGTAGCACCAAGCACCACTATACTACACTACACCCCCCCCCGTCACTTATTAACCCCTTATTAGCCCCTGATCACCCCATATAGACTCCCTGATCACCCCCTTGTCATTGATTACCCCCCTGTCATTGATTACCCCCCTGTCATTGATCAACTCCCTGTAAAGCTCCATTCAGACGTCTGCATGATTTTTACGGATCCACTGATAGATGGATCGGATCCGCAAAACGCATCCGGACGTCTGAATGAAGCCTTACAGGGGCATGATCAATGACTGTGGTTATCACCCCATATAGACTCCCTGATCACCCCCCTGTCATTGATTACCCCCCTGTAAAGCTCCATTCAGATGTCCGCATGATTTTTACGGATGCACTGATAAATGGATCGGATCCGCAAAACGCATACGGACGTCTGAATGAAGCCTTACACGGGCGTGATCAATGACTGTGGTGATCACCCCATATAGACTTCCTGATCACCCCCCTGTCATTGATCACCCCCCTGTCATTGATCACCCCCCTGTCATTGATCACCCCCCTGTAAGGCTCCATTCAGACATTTTTTTGGCCCAAGTTAGCGGAATTATTATTTTTTTTTCTTACAAAGTCTCATATTCCACTAACTTGTGTCAAAAAATAAAATCTCACATGAACTCTCCATACCCCTCACGGAATCCAAATGCATAAAAATTTTTAGACATTTATATTCCAGACTTCTTCTCACGCTTTAGGGCCCCTAGAATGCCAGGGCAGTATAAATACCCCACATGTGACCCCATTTCGGAAAGAAGACACCCCCAGGTATTCCGTGAGGGGCATATTGAGTCCATGAAAGATTGAAATTTTTGTCCCAAGTTAGCGGAACGGGAGACTTTGTGAGAAAAAAATTAAAAATATCAATTTCCGCTAACTTGTGCCAAAAAAAAAAAAATTCTATGAACTCGCCATGCCCCTCATTGAATACCTTGGGGTGTCTTCTTTCCAAAATGGGGTCACTTGTGGGGTAGTTATACTGCCCTGGCATTCTAGGGGCCCAAATGTGTGGTAAGGAGTTTGAAATCAAATTCTGTAAAAAATGACCTGTGAAATCCGAAAGGTGCTCTTTGGAATATGGGCCCCTTTGCCCACCTAGGCTGCAAAAAAGTGTCACACATCTGGTATCTCCGTACTCAGGAGAAGTTGGGGAATGTGTTTTGGGGTGTCATTTTACATATACCCATGCTGGGTGAGAGAAATATCTTGGCAAAAGACAACTTTTCCCATTTTTTTATACAAAGTTGGCATTTGACCAAGATATTTATCTCACCCAGCATGGGTATATGTAAAAAGACACCCCAAAACACATTCCTCAACTTCTCCTGAATACAGAGATACCAGATGTGTGACACCTTTTTGCAGCCTAGGTGGGCAAAGGGGCCCATATTCCAAAGAGCACCTTTCGGATTTCACAGGTCATTTTTTACAGAATTTGATTTCAAACTCCTTACCACACATTTGGGCCCCTAGAATGCCAGGGCAGTATAACTACCCCACAAGTGACCCCATTTTGGAAAGAAGAGACCCCAAGGTATTCGCTGATGGGCATAGTGAGTTCATAGAACTTTTTATTTTTTGTCACAAGTTAGTGGAATATGAGACTTTGTAAGAAAAAAAAAAATAAAAAAAATCATCATTTTCCGCTAACTTGTGACAAAAAATAAAAAGTTCTATGAACTCACTATGCCCATCAGCGAATACCTTAGGGTGTGTACTTTCCGAAATGGGGTCATTTGTGGGGTGTTTGTGCTGTCTGGGCATTGTAGAACCTCAGGAAACATGACAGGTGCTCAGAAAGCGGAAATTCACATTTTTGTACCATAGTTTGTAAACGCTATAACTTTTACCCAAACCATTTTTTTTTTACCCAAACATTTTTTTTTTATCAAAGACATGTAGAACAATAAATTTAGAGCAAAATTTATATATGGATGTAGTTTTTTTTGCAAAATTTTACAACTGAAAGTGAAAAATGTCATTTTTTTGAAAAAAAATCGTTAAATTTCGATTAATAACAAAAAAAGTAAAAATGTCAGCAGCAATGAAATACCACCAAATGAAAGCTCTATTAGTGAGAAGAAAAGGAGGTAAAATTCATTTGGGTGGTAAGTTGCATGACCGAGCAATAAACGGTGAAAGTAGTGTAGGTCAGAAGTGTAAAAAGTGGCCTGGTCTTTCAGGGTGTTTAAGCACTGGGGGCTGAAGTGGTTAATTTCACAATGTAGCATGTGCACCAGACATTTTAGAAAGAAATTCTAATGCAAGGAAGATTGAATTTTTCCTAAACTTCGGATCAAATTCGACTTCGGATCCTTTGACTCGCTCAACACTAGAAAAGGAACTTTGGATGGAAATGTCTCTTAGCTATAACTTTAGAGTTCTCTTACCCTGTCATTTTTCCAGATGATTTCTGATAGTAATTTAACCCCAATTGTCCCTTTTGGCCATTCTTTAAAAGTTGATATTATCACCTCTGAGAAAGTAGTGTTTTCGTAGCCATGTAGAATCCAGTTTACTAAAAACCAGTCAAAAATCACTTCGCCGTCATGAAAAAAAATATCATTTCCACCGGGATCCCTGTACGTTACATACTTCATGGACTTCTGCAACTGGAAAAAAAATGATGGTAAGAGGAAGAAGTATCAAATTACAATCCCACCATGAGAATTATTACCATCACTTCAAACTAAGAGTATTATCACACAGTGAGTATTATTACTATCATTATCTTACCGAGAGTATTTATGTTACTATCATTATCATACACTGAGTATTTATATTACTATTATAAGTGTTGGGCAAATTATTATCTCAGATGCCGTAATCAGCCATGAATGCCTCATCTGAGGAGTTCAATGACAGGAGGGCTGCGCAATCGCAGCTCCACGTCATTGCGCCTGCTACTCACAAAGAAATGTGCTTCGTGATTAAATAATTTGTCACAAATCAATTTTTTTTTATTTTATCGGCGAAGCAGCAGAATCAAAGTTTTGAGAACCTTACTCATCTCTACAAACTATCAATGTCACACAGTACTTATATCACTATCATTATCACACAGTACTTATATCACTATCATTATCACACAGTACTTATATCACTATCATTATCACACAGTACTTATATCACTATCATTATCACACAGTACTTGTATTACTATCATTATCACACAGTACTTATATCACTATCATTATCACACAGTACTTGTATTACTATCATTATCACACAGTACTTATATCACTATCATTATCACACAGTACTTATATCACTATCATTATCACACAGTACTTATATCACTATCATTATCACACAGTACTTATATCACTATCATTATCACACAGTACTTATATCACTAATATTAACACACAGTACTAATATCACTATCATTATCACACAGTACTTATATCACTATCATTATCACACAGTACTTATATCACTATCATTATCACACAGTACTAATATCACTATCATTATCACACAGTACTTATATCACTATCATTATCACACAGTACTTATATCACTATCATTATCACACAGTACTTGTATCACTATCATTATCACACAGTACTTATATCACTATCATTATCACACAGTACTTATATCACTATCATTATCACACAGTACTTATATCACTATCATTATCACACAGTACTTATATCACTATCATTATCACACAGTACTTATATCACACAGTACTTATATCACTATCATTATCACACAGTACTAATATCAATATCATTATCGCACAGTACTTATATCACTATCATTATCACACAGTACTTATATCACTATCATTATCACACAGTACTTACATCACTATCATTATCACACAGTACTTGTATCACTATCATTATCACACAGTACTTATATCACTATCATTATCACACAGTACTTATATCACTATCATTATTACACAGTACTTATATCACTATCTTTATCACACAGTACTTATATCACTATCATTATCACACAGTACTTATATCACTATCATTATCACACAGTACTTATATCACTATCATTATCACACAGTACTTATATCACTATCTTTATCACACAGTACTTATATCACTATCATTATCACACAGTACTTATATCACTATCATTATCACACAGTACTTATATCACTATCATTATCACACAGTACTTATATCACTATCTTTATCACACAGTACTTGTATTACTATTATTATCACACAGTACTAATATCACTATCATTATTACACAGTACTTATATTACTATCATTATCACACAGTACTTATATCACTATCATTATCACACAGTACTTATATCACTATCATTATCACACAGTACTTACATCACTATCATTATCACACAGTACTTGTATCACTATCATTATCACACAGTACTTATATCACTATCATTATCACACAGTACTTATATCACTATCATTATTACACAGTACTTATATCACTATCTTTATCACACAGTACTTATATCACTATCATTATCACACAGTACTTATATCACTATCATTATCACACAGTACTTATATCACTATCATTATCACACAGTACTTATATCACTATCTTTATCACACAGTACTTATATCACTATCATTATCACACAGTACTTATATCACTATCATTATCACACAGTACTTATATCACTATCATTATCACACAGTACTTATATCACTATCTTTATCACACAGTACTTGTATTACTATTATTATCACACAGTACTAATATCACTATCATTATTACACAGTACTTATATTACTATCATTATCACACAGTACTTATATCACTATCATTATCACACAGTACTTATATCACTATCATTATCACACAGTACTTATATCACTATCATTATCACACAGTACTAATATCACTATCATTATCACACAGTACTTGTATCACTGTCCTTATCACACAGTACTTGTATCACTATCATTATCACACAGTACTTATATCACTATCATTATCACACAGTACTAATATCAATATCATTATCGCACAGTACTTATATCACTATCATTATCACACAGTACTTGTATTACTATCATTATTACACAGTACTTATATCACTATCTTTATCACACAGTACTTATATCACTATCATTATCACACAGTACTTATATCACTATCATTATCACACATTACTTGTATTACTATCATTATCACACAGTACTTATATCACTATCATTATCACACAGTACTTATATCACTAATATTATCACACAGTACTAATATCACTATCATTATCACACAGTACTTGTATTACTATCATTATCACACAGTACTTATATCACTATCATTATCACACAGTACTTGTATTACTATCATTATCGCACATTATTTATATCACTAATATTATCACACAGTACTAATATCACTATCATTATCACACAGTACTTGTATTACTATCATTATCACACAGTACTTATATCACTATCATTATCACACAGTACTTATATCACTATCATTATCACACAGTACTTGTATTACTATCATTATCACACATTACTTATATCACTAATATTATCACACAGTACTAATATCACTATCATTATCACACAGTACTTGTATTACTATCATTATCACACAGTACTTGTATCACTATCATTATCACACAGTACTTGTATTACTATCATTATCACACAGTACTAATATCACTATCATTATCACACAGTACTTATATCACTATCATTATCACACAGTACTTGTATTACTATCATTATCACACAGTACTTGTATTACTATCATTATCACACAGTACTTATATCACTATCATTATCACACAGTACTAATATCACTAATATTATCACACAGTATTAATATCACTATCATTATCACACAGTACTTGTATTACTATCATTATCACACAGTACTTGTATTACTATCATTATCACACAGCATTTATATCACTATAATTATCACACAGTACTTATATCACTATCATTATCACACAGTACTTGTATTACTATTATTATCACACAGTACTTATATCATTATCATTATCACACAATACTAATATCACTATCATTATCACACAGTACTAATATCACTATCATTATCACACAGTACTAATATGACTATCATTATCACACAGTACTTATATCACTATCATTATCACACAGTACTTATATCACTATCATTATCACACAGTACTTGTATTACTATCATTATCACACAGTACTTATATCACTATCATTATCACACAGTACTAATATGACTATCATTATCACACAGTACTTATATCACTATCATTATCACACAGTACTAATATGACTATCATTATCACACAGTACTTATATCACTATCATTATCACACAGTACTTATATCACTATCATTATCACACAGTACTTATATCACTATCATTATCACACAGTACTTATATCACTATCATTATCACACAGTACTTGTATCACTATCATTATCACACAGTACTTATATCACTATCATTATCACACAGTACTTATATCACTATCATTATCACACAGTACTTATATCACTATCATTATCACACAGTATATATGTATTTCACTTCTGCAGTTATTTGTGGTGAAAGTGTTCAGTGTCCTATTTCAGTACAAAAAGAAAAATATGTATGCACTTCAATGGTGCATTTATTTCTGCTAAAAGCGTTTACTGGTCTATTTCAGTACAAAAAAATATATATTCTCAATTCACTTCTGCAGTTATATGTGTTGAAAGCGTTTAGTGGCCTATTTCAGTACAAAAAGAAAAACATATACACTCTTCACTGGTGCATTTATTTCTGCTAAAAGCATTTACTGGCTTATTTAAGTACAAAAAGAAAAATATTTTTGTCGTATTTAGGGGTGTTTTAATTTGCTTTTTAATTTATTTAGTTCAGCTAAAAGTATGTCAGACTGAGAAGTGGTAGAGGCATAAATGTTACTGGCGCAGGCAGAGGTCGCAGCAGAGTAAGTTGGCATGGCAGCAGGAGTCGCAGCGAGAGGTCTGAGTTCCCGGTGTCATCTAGTGGTTGTGTCTTGACCAGCAACCTAGCGGTTCTTGATTGGTTAACTCGGTCATCCACTTCATTCCAAGTGACATCGGACACCCCCACCCAAGAGTCGGTGGGTTCGTCATACACAACCCTTAGTTGGCATGGCCCAGGATCAGGCCCTGTGCCCTCACCTGTCCTCAACCTGCCTCTGTCCTTTTCTGTTCCCTCACCGCGAGTAGTATTATATGCTGTAGGATCAGCTCTACTTTTCAGCGAGGAAGAGCTACTAGAGGACAGTCAGCAGCTACGGCCCAGCCAAGATCTGGAGGAGACATCCGCCACTTCCTCCGCTAGGCGGGCAAGTAGTGATGAGGAGAATGGCGTGGTAGGTGGTGTTGAGAGCGGTCAGAGGAGACCATTGAGGAGGACATCAGTGACGTGCAGACACTATTCGATGATGATGAAACCGATTGCACTTGGTAGCCGGATGCAGAAGGGGCTTCATCATCATCAGGAGAAGAGGGTGGTAGCTTGCCTATAAGGCAGCGGCTGAGCCAGCAAGGTGGTAGCATGGCTGGGAGTCAGCAGGGTGGCAGCAGTTGCAGGTCGGGAGCCAAACATGCCCGGGGTAGACCACCTGCTTCGCAGCAGCCTACCTGCCCGGGAAGTAGTGGTGCAGGGGTTCACAGAAGCAGCGGCGGTAGCAGTCAGTCAGTGCGGACTGTTGGGGGGAAAATCATATACTCGGCTTTGTGGCAGTTTTTTGTTAAGCCGCTGGAGGAGGTTAACATGGTCATATGTAGAATATGTGGGCAGAAGGTGAAGCGTGGCCAGGGTGCCAATGTTGGCACAACGGCACTGCGTCAACATTTGCAGCGTTACTATAAAGTGGCCTGGGAGAACCGTGGCTCCGATGTGGCGGTCCAGCCTGCCGCAGCAACCGCTGCATCACCCAGTGGCATGCACCCGGTTTCAGGCAGTCAAGGCTCCACCATCTCAGCCAAAGGGAGCTGTCTGTCATTCCCATCTTCCGCTGGTCCAGATGCTCCTGCTCCTCCTACTCCTCGTCAGTCGTTCCATCAGCAATCAATCACTTAAGCGATTGCCAAGAGACAACAGTATGCGTGCATGCATCTTATGGCACAGAAGCTGAACCTGCTCCTGTCCAAGTTGCTGGTGCTGCAGTCCCTCCCTTTCCAAGTGGTGGACTCTGCACCTTTCAGAGAACTGATGGCTTGTCCCAAGCCGAGGTGGAGAGTCTAAAGCCGTCATTTCTTTGCGAAAAAGGCAGTACCAGCCCTGCACAAATATGTAGAACAGTAGTTGGGCCAGTCCTTAAGCCTGTCGGTGTCTACCAAAGAGCAGGGCAGCACCAATGTGTGAAGCTGTAACTATGGTCAAGGACAGTACATGTCTTTTACGGCCCACTGGGTACATGTGGTTCCTACACAGCCACACCAGCTACTTGGGCAGGTCACGACGCTTCCGCCTTTACGTTGTCATGTTATTCGTCCTGCGACAATGTCCGCCTCTGCCTCCTCATCCTCCACCATGTCCTCAGCCTCCACTGCAGGGACAAATCACAGTGCCCCTTCAGCATACCACATGTGCAGGGCACGGCAGTGTCACGCTGTTCTGCACCTCGTTTGCCTGGGTGAACGGAGTTACACAGGGGAGGAAACTGCTCCTTCGTCAAGAAATCGAATCCTGGCTTTCTCCCCGACAACTCAAAATCGGAACCATGGTGACTGGCGACGGTAAGAATATGGTGTCGGCGCTGCGTCAAGGAAGGCTGAGCCATGCGCCCTGCATGGCACACGTGTTCAATCTGGTTGTCAAGTGGTTCCTGAAGTCTTCCACTAATCTGCAAGACATCCTAAAAATGGGCAGGAAACTTTGCATGCACTTCAGCCACTCGTACACCGCAAAGCATACCCTACCTGAGCTGCAGCGAAAGAACGGCATCCCCCAACATATACTGATATGCGACGTTTCCGCCCGTTGTAATTCCACCCTCCATATGTTGGACCAACTATACGAACAGAGAAAGGCTATCAATGATTTCTTGATGATACAAGCGGACAGGAGTACTCCCCTGTGTAACTTTGATGTCAGCCAGTGGCAGCTCATGCTTGACACCTGCAATTTGCTCAGGCCCTTTGAGGAGGCCACGTTATTTGTCACAGGACTACGGGATGAACGACGTCATTCCACTGCTTCATATCCTGGAACAGATGGTGGTAACAATGGCTGGTCAGGGGACTGGAGACGTGGTGCCTAGAATTCACGGGCACATGAGCCCTGTGGGGGCTGAACTTAAAGAGGAGGAGGGGAGGAGGAAATTGGAGCACAGGCAATATGTAGCGAAATGGTTGGTTTTTCTACTCAGACGACAGGAGAGGAGGAGCAGCCAGAGGAGCTACAGGGTGATGAGGAAGACGAGACAGAGGACCCAGACACACCGTGGCAGTATGCAGTGGAGATAGAGGCAGTCACTTGCACAAATGGTCCAATGCATGCTCACTTGCTTGCGTAATGACAGCCGAATTGTCACCATTCGGCAGAGGGATTATTTCTGGATCTCCACCTTGTTGGACCCTCGTTACCGGTCCAGAATGGGCGTCTTTTTTACACTGAGAGGGAGGACAAACTGAACTACTACAGAGAAATCCTATGTAGTCAGTTGGCCGCTGCCTATCTGCGCCATAGACAATCCTCTCGCAGGTCTGACCGCGGGGGGCCCTCTGCGCTCACGTTCCACTGCTATGTCTGCTGGGGAGGGGTGGAGTGGGGTGGCAGAAGCAGTACCAGCTCCATCAGCAGCAGCCTAAGTATACAGTTGCTGATGAGTAGCTTTTTTTACCCTCATAGTGAAGAAACTACTCACCAGCAGCAGGTAGACCTGGAACAGGACCTAAACCAGCAGGCAGTGGCATACTTGGAAAGCACCCTGCCAACCCACATTGAAGATCCGCTTGACTACTGGGCAGCCAAACTGGATTTGTGGCCACAACTAGCAGGGTTTGCCCAGAAAAATCTGTCCTGCCCGGCCAGTAGTGTGGCATCAGAGCGGGTGTTTAGCGCAGCAGGTGCCAAAGTTACCCCAAGGAGAACTCGCCTGTCCACCAAAAATGTGGAGAGACTGACCTTTGTCTAGATGAATCAGGCGTGGATCAGCTAGGATTTCCAACCATCAATTCCTGATGCATCAGACAAGATCATCCATGGTGCCACACCAACACTTTGATAAAAGAGACCGGTTTCTTCGGAGTACCTGCCTCAGCTACTTTTCTGATGCTGCAAGCTGCCTGATGCCACACATCTGATGCCAAGTGCTTCTTCTTTCACCCACCATCGTCAGTGGGTACTGGTATTGCCACCAATCGCCCCACTCTGTCACCTAGTCACTTTGTGGTCTCCTGATGCAGCTGCTGTTGCCATCTCCACACTATGTCACCTTGCCACTCTGTGGTCTCCTGATGCTGCTGCTGCCATCTCCACACTATGTCACCTTGCCACTCTGTGGCCTCCTCCTGATGCTGCCGCCACCTCCACACTCTGTCATTGGGCCTCTCTGTGGTCTCCTCATGCTGCTTCCACCTCATCAGTATGTCATAGGTCCACTCTGTGGACTACTCATGCTGTTCCCACCCTCCCCACTTCATGACTGGGCCACTCTTTTGCCCTTCGGCCTGGCTGACATCATAATTTATTTGACCTTTGATCTGTCAGAAGGAAGGAAAAATGAGACGCACAACGGATCCTGTCTGTGTAGAAGCTGTAAGGCCTGTATGGTCCCATCAGAATTGGCTTATGATTTGGTAGCTAAAAGCAGGAGTGGGTACAAAACACAGAAGACATGCAAATATTCCACTCACATGTCATCTCTGTTTTAGATCCACTCCTGTTTATTTTTTGCATTAGCAATACTGATGGATTACTGACCAAATGCTGACAGAGTGAAGGCGGATGTTCCACAGACAGGATCTGTTTGTTGTGGGTTATTGTTCTGACGGATCAGAGGAAGGGCAAAATAATCAGTGACATAAACACAAACTTACTGCTGACGCCCTCTCCACTCTGTCGGGGGCTCTACTTGTATAAGCGTTTAATAGAACAGGTTTTGTAGACATCTATGTGGAATCAGCTGACGACGGTGTAAAAGGAGTGCGCTTCTTCTTGGCGCTAACATTGACCTGTAAGGCTGAAGTCATGCTTGATTTATTTGGTCAGTTTTGGCCCCGTGACTGCCCAAATAAGTGAAGTGTGCAGTGATTCTAAGAGCGACGCCTGTCATCTGCATGTCATACGGACTCACAGTATTATTTCACTACCACAGCAGACTCCCTATGCTTGTTACTGCAAGGCACAGTGTTCTACACCGCTATACAGGCACAGTGTTCTACACCACTATACAGGCACAGTGTTCTACACCACTATAAAGGCACAGTGTTCTACACCGCTATACAGGCACAGTGTTCTACACCACTATACAGGCACAGTGTTCTACACCGCTATACAGGAACAGTGTTCTACACCACTATACAGGCACAGTGCTCTACACCACTATACAGGCACAGTGTTCTACACCACTATAAAGGCACAGTGTTCTACACCGCTATACAGGCACAGTGTTCTACACCACTATACAGGCACAGTGTTCTACACCACTATACAGGCACAGTGTTCTACACCACTATACAGGCACAGTGTTCTACACCACTATACAGGCACAGTGTTCTACACCGCTATACAGGCACAGTGTTCTACACCGCTATACAGGCACAGTGTTCTACACCGCTATACAGGCACAGTGTTCTACACCACTATACAGGCACAGTGTTCTACACCACTATAAAGGCACAGTGTTCTACACCGCTATACAGGTACAGTGTTCTACACCGCTATACAGGCACAGTGTTCTACACCACTATACAGGCACAGTGTTCTACACCACTATACAGGCACAGTGTTCTACACCGCTATACAGGCACAGTGTTCTACACCACTATACAGACACAGTGTTCTACACCACTATACAGGCACAGTGTTCTACACCACTATACAGGCACAGTGTTCTACACCGCTATACAGGCACAGTGTTCTACACCACTATACAGGCACAGTGTTCTACACCACTATACAGGCACAGTGTTCTACACCACTATACAGGGACAGTGTTTTACACCGCTATACAGGCACAGTGTTCTACACTGCTATACAGACACAGTGTTCTACACCACTATACAGGCACAGTGTTCTACACCGCTATACAGGCACAGTGTTCTACACCACTATACAGGGACAGTGTTCTACACCGCTATACAGACACAGTGTTCTACACCACTATACAGGCACAGTGTTCTACACCACTATACAGGCACAGTGTTCTATACCACTATACAGGCACAGTGTTCTACACCACTATACAGGCACAGTGTTCTACACCACTATACAGGCACAGTGTTCTACACCGATATACAGGCACAGTGTTCTACACCACTATACAGGCACAGTGTTCTACACCGCTATACAGGCACAGTGTTCTACACCACTATACAGGCACAGTGTTCTACACCGCTATACAGGCACAGTGTTCTACACCACTATACAGGCACAGTGTTCTACACCGCTATACAGGCACAGTGTTCTACACCGCTATACAGGCACAGTGTTCTACACCACTATACAGGCACAGTGTTCTACACCATTATACAGGCACAGTGTTCTACACCGCTATAAAGGCACAGTGTTCTACACCACTATACAGGCACAGTGCTCTACACCCCTATACAGGCACAGTGTTCTACACCGCTATACAGGCACAGTGTTCTACACCGCTATACAGGCACAGTGTTCTACACCACTATACAGGCACAGTGTTCTACACCGCTATAAAGGCTCTCTGCAGCCAAGAAATAGCAGTTTTTTTTACGTACTGTAATTCACCGTAAATCTATTCGGATCGAACTGAATTTTTCCCGAAAAATTTGGTGAACCGGCGAATCGAATTTTTGAAAAATTAGCTTATCTCAGTACTTGCATTACTATCATTATCACACAGTATTTATGTTACTCTCATTTTCACACCCTGAGTATCTTTTACTGAGGCTGAGCACGCCATATCTGCTCCCTAAATTCAGCAGACTCTAGTAAATTAGAAGGCAGTGACTGCACCACCAGCAACTTGGCCAGGATGGACATCTAGTCCCCAATCTCTTCCTCTTTGTCCTCAGTAATCTGCTCCTTACTGAAGCCAGGGAGAACTGTGGCCTACTACTACTGCTATTAATGCCTGGATGGCTGCAGCTATCCACTTTCTGGCTCTGGCTAGACAAGGCTCGGGTCCTTTTTTTTTTGAACCCACCGTATTTTAGACATTTTATTTTAAGGCCTAATGGAAATCACAGATTTGATATACAGTCAGGTCCATAAATATTGGGACATCGACACTACTCTAACATTTTTGGCTCTATACACCACCACAATGGATTTGAAATGAAACAAACAAGATGTGCTTTAACTGCAGACTGTCAGCTTTAATTTGAGGGAATTTACATCCAAATCAGGTGAACGGTGCAGGAATTACAACAGTTTGCATATGTGCCTCCCACTGGTTAAGGGACCAAAAGTAATGGGACAGAATATCAATTATAAATCAAACTTTTACTTTTTAATACTTGGTTGCAAATCCTTTGCAGTTAATTGCAGCCTGAAGTCTGGAACGCATATACATCACCAGATGCTGGGTTTCATCCCTGGTGATGCTCTGCCATGCCTCTACTGCAACTGTCTTCAGTTCCTGCTTGTTCTTGGGGCATTTTCCCTTCAGTTTTGTCTTCAGCAAGTGAAATGCATGCTCAATCGGATTCAGGTCAGGTGATTGACTTGGCCATTGCATAACATTCCACTTTTTTCCCTTAAAAAACTCTTTGGTTGCTTTTGCAGTATGCTTTGGGTCATTGTCCATCTGCACTGTGAAGCGCCGTCCAATGAGGTCTGAAGCATTTGGCTGAATATGAGCAGATAATATTGCCCGAAACACTTCAGAATTCATCCTGCTGCTTTTGTCAGTAGTCACATCATCAATAAATACAAGAGAACCAGTTCCATTGGCAGTCATACATGCCCACGCCATGACACTACCACCACCATGCTTCACTGATGAGGTGGTATGCTTAGGATCATGAGCAGTTCTGTTCCTTCTACATACTCTTCTCTTCCCATCACTCTAGTATAAGTTGATCTTGGTCTCATCTGTCCATAGGATGTTGTTCCAGAACTGTGAAGGCTTTTTTAGATGTCGTTTGGCAAACTCTAATCTGGCCTTCCTGTTTTTGAGGCTCACCAATGGTTTACATCTTGTGGTGAACCCTCTGTATTCACTCTGGTGAAGTCTTCTCCTGATTGTTGACTTTGACACACATACACCTACCTCCTGGAGAGTGTTCTTGATCTGGCCAACTGTTGTGAAGGGTGTTTTCTTCACCAGGGAAAGAATTCTTCGCTCATCCACCACAGTTGTTTTCCGTGGTCTTCCGGGTCTTTTGGTGTTGCTGAGCTCACCGGTGCGTTCCTTCTTTGTAAGAATGTTCCAAACAGTTGTTTTGGCCGCGCCTAATGTTTTTGCTATCTCTCTGATCGGTTTGTTTTGCTTTTTCAGCCTAATGATGGCTTGCTTCACTGATAGTGACAGCTCTTTGTATCTCATCTTGAGTTGACAGCAACAGATTCCAAATGCAAATAGCAGACTGGAAATGACCTCTGGACCTTTTATCTGCTTACTATAATTGGGATAATGAGGGTATAACACACACCTGGCCATGGAACAGCTGAGAAGCCAATTGTCCCATTACCTTTGGTCCGTTAACAAGTGGGAGGCACATATGGAAACTGCTGTAATTCCTGCACCGTTCACCTGATTTGGATGTAAATACCCTCAAATTAAATCTGACAGTCTGCAGTTAAAGCACATCTTGTTTGTTTCATTTCAAATCCATTGTGGTGGTGTATAAAGCCAAATGTCGATGTCCCAATATTTATGGACCTGACTGTATAGTTACATAAATTATTGAACTGTTATAGCAAAATTGCAAGAGCTGTTTTCTGAAACCTAAAAATGGAGGCACAATTAAATGTCCTTCTCTTTTTACAAACACAGTAAATACTGCTATTGACAACTTACTTTGGAAATAATGCATTATTGGAGCAGGTAACATTTCTGCCTACTTTGAAATTTGATCCAGTTCTGTTTACAACTCCTGATAGCAATGGACATGTTGTGTTAGACAACTGTTCACATGGTGCAGCACTGCATGGTGGCCTTTGTTTTTGTGGCGCTGTGCTGGTGGGTTGGTGGGACCCAGTGTGATGAGTGGCATTGTCAGACAGCAGGGTTGCTGATTGACTCCTGGGTCCCGCCGCCTACTAGTACAGTGCTGCTTTGTCACCACATTGTGCTGTGCCTTTTTGTCAGAGTAGGTCCCACTCAAAGAGACGACCTTGGCGTGGTGAGTGGGCTTATGCCTTTTGATCAAAATGTACACTAATGCCTCTGGTACAGCATGTAGTATGGGGGGCTGTACACTTAATATTGCGCTGAGAAGCGAGTTCAATTAGATCTAAGCATAGAATTGTGGATGTGCGATCCAGTTCTGGTTTTCTCCCCCTGACAATCAAACCCATTTTGTTACGAATCTATTTGCTCATTCTCAAGGTAGATATCTGATTATTGAAAATTAATACATTAGACTTCAAATTCTGTGAATGTAAATTATACATGTTGTCCTTACCTTTTTTTGCAGTTTATATGTACTTGATTTAAAGTCCGTTTTCTTCATTGTGTGTAAGGCATGGGCCAGAATATACACTGATACATACGTATAGTATAAGTTTGTGTCTTTTAATCCGTACTCTGAAGGTGAAATATAATACATCTCAGTGCAGTTCTTCCCAGGAAACCTGTAGTACCACTCGTAAAATGTATTTCTTACTGGATCTTTGGTTAGGCATCTAAAAAGCTTGAACCAGATTTCCTCTAGCAATGGATCATTTGGACTGGTTGATGGGTTTACATCTTTTATAGATTCCTCAACCTCCAATATTCTTCTTCTTTTAACCATAAAAACTAAGCTGCAGTTCATAACTCCTAACAAGTCAGGTTGTGGACTGTATAAAATACTAATCCATGACTCATGAAGGATTAGGGTGATATTCTCAATAAGCGCTTTCGAATTTCTTATAAATTTAAGATATTTTGATGAGTAAGAACCACAGACGATTATAACTTCAGCAGATGATTTATCAATCTCAGACATTTGCCTCATCGCTTTATCGTCATGTTGCAGATTAATAATGTACTCTATGCAGACCCCATGCTTGGTCATCAGTTTACTCAGTTCTCTGACCCCCATTTCATTGCTCCCCTCACCTGTTGTAATGATTCCAACCCAATTCCACCTGCATTCTTGCAGAAGCTTAAAAATAGCCTTATATCGGGTTCCATCATCAGGAGCAAAATTATATGATGTTGGGTACAAGTCTCTGTCAAACAGGATGGGGTCACTGACTCCATAATTGAGCTGCGGAGACAGAACTCATTGGTATTAGGAATACCTACAAACCAATTAGCAATTTTTGGGTTTTGTAGAGAAAGAGGAGCATTTGTAAAGTTTGATGTCTTGCACATACAGTGATTCTTAAAAGTTTGTTTATCATAGTTCAGAACTTTCTATATTTCAGCATTAAAGGAGATCGGTGAAGGTGAAGTTTGCTCTTCACAACTTCTTTGTGGAAGTGTGTCATGATACAAACAAAGGAGATTTCTTAGGACCTTAGAAGAAGAGATGTTTAGGCTCATGAAGCCAGAAATGGTCACAAAACCATCTCTTAAGAGTTTGGACTCCAGTCTCCACCAATCTATAGTCAGACAGCTTGTGTACAAAATGGAAGTTCCAGACTATGACTATCTTTTCCAGGAGTTCCATAAACAAAAAAAAAAAAAAAGCAGTGATACTCACACCACTTATGTAAAATCACAGTCCTATATTGCAGTAAATTGTACATACAGGTCAGGTAGGCGGGCAACATCACTGAGCAGCGATGGCCTTTTCACGTGGTCTGTGCTTCGTCAAGCCTCATTCGTCAAGACGCCAGCGCGCGTCTTATTTGTCACTCCTGGTGTCTTCACCATAGTTACCATTCAAACATATTAATATTCAGTTCAAAACAGTGCAAAACAACCTGTACTTAATTATAAGAATACACTTGATAGTTTTTTGTCATTCAGTCCCAAAGAACCCATTGCTCCGATCCGCATTATCCACTTTGCTTCTCTTTGCAAGAGTACCTTGTGTCTGTCTCCTACTCTTAAAAGGTATACCGTATGTACTACTTCTAATCCAGCAAACTTCAATACCTTGCTATCACCGTTGTGCATTTCCTTCACATGTTCTATTCTATTCTATAATGAAAATAAGCAAATAACGCCATATCAGCATGGCTTTGTGAGGGATCGGTCATGTCAGACTAATTTAATCAGTTTCTATGAGGAGGTAAGTTCTAGACTTGACAGCGGTGAATCAATGGATGTCGTATATCTGGACTTCTCCAAAGCATTTGACACTGTACCTCATAAAAGGTTAGTATATAAAATGAGAATGCTCGGACTGGGAGAAAACATCTGTATGTGGGTAAGTAACTGGCTGAGGGATAGAAAACAGAGGGGGGTTATTAACGGTACACACTCAGATTGGGACACTGTCACTAGTGGGGTACCTCAGGGGTCAGTATTGGAGGGGTCACTGTCACTAGTGGGGTACCTCAGGGGTCAGTATTGGGCCGTATTCTCTTCAATATATTTATTAATGATCTTGTAGAAGGCTTGCATAGTAAAATATCAATTTTTGCAGATGACACTAAACTGTGTAAAGTAATTAACACTGAAGAGGACAGTATACTGTATATATACTACAGAGGACGGTATACTGTATATACACTACAGAGGACAGTATACTGTATATATACTACAGAGGACAGTATACTGTATATATACTACAGAGGACAGTATACTGTATATATACTACAGAGGACAGTATACTGTATATATACTACAGAGGACAGTATACTGTATATACACTACAGAGGGCAGTATACTGTATATATACTACAGAGGACAGTATACTGTATATATATATATATACTACAGAGGACAGTATACTGTATATATACTACAGAGGACAGTATACTGTATATATACTACAGAGGACAGTATACTGTATATATACTACAGAGGACAATATACTGTATATATACTACAGAGGACAGTATACTGTATATATACTACAGAGGACAATATACTGTATATATACTACAGAGGACAGTATACTGTATATATACTACAGAGGACAGTATACTACTACAGAGGACAGTATACTGTATATATATACTACAGAGGACAGTATACTGTGTATATACTACAGAGGACAGTATACTGTATATATACTACAGAGGACAGTATACTGTATATATATACTACAGAGGACAGTATACTGTATATATACTACAGAGGACAGTATACTGTATATATACTACAGAGGACAGTATACTGTATATATATACTACAGAGGACAGTATACTGTATATATATACTACAGAGGACAGTATACTGTATATTTACTACAGAGGACAGTATACTGTATATTTACTACAGAGGACAGTATACTGTATATATACTACAGAGGACAGTATACTGTATATATACTACAGCAGACAGTATACTGTATATATATACTACAGAGGACAGTATACTGTATATATACTACAGAGGACAGTATACTGTATATATACTACAGAGGACAGTATACTGTATATATACTACAGAGGACAGTATACTGTATATATACTACAGAGGACAGTATACTGTATATACACTACAGAGGGCAGTATACGATATATTTACTACAGAGGACAGTATACTGTATATATACTACAGAGGACAGTATACTGTATATACACTACAGAGGACAGTATACTGTATATATACTACAGAGGACAGTATACTGTATATATACTACAGAGGACAGTATACTGTATATATACTACAGAGGACAGTATACTGTATATATATACTACAGAGGACAGTATACTGTATATATACTACAGAGGACAGTATACTGTATATATACTACAGAGGGCAGTATACTGTATATATACTACAGCAGACAGTATACTGTATATATACTACAGAAGACAGTATACTGTATATATACTACAGAGGACAGTATACTGTATATATACTACAGAGGACAGTGTACTGTATATATACTACAGAGGACAGTATACTGTATATATACTACAGAGGACAGTATACTGTATATATACTACAGAGGACAGTATACTGTATATATACTACAGAGGGCAGTATACTGTGTATATATACTACAGAGGACAGTATACTGTATATATACTACAGAGGACAGTATACTGTATATATACTACAGAGGACAGTATACTGTATATATACTACAGAGGACAGTATACTGTATATACTACAGAGGACAGTATACTGTATATATATACTACAGAGGACAGTATACTGTATATATACTACAGAGGACAGTGTACTGTATATATACTACAGAGGACAGTATTCTGTATATACACTACAGAGGACAGTATACTGTATATATACTACAGAGGACAGTATTCTGTATATATACTACAGAGGACAGTATACTGTATATATATACTACAGAGGACAGTATACTGTATATATACTACAGAGGACAGTATACTGTATATATACTACAGAGGACAGTATTCTGTATATATACTACAGCAGACAATATACTGTATATATATACTACAGAGGACAGTATACTGTATATATACTACAGAGGACAGTATACTGTATATATATTCTACAGAGGACAGTATACTGTATATATATACTACAGAGGACAGTATACTGTATATATACTACAGAGGACAGTATACTGTATATATACTACAGAGGACAGTATACTGTATATATACTACAGAGGACAGTATACTGTATTTATACTACAGAGGACAGTATACTGTATATATATACTACAGAGGACAGTATACTACTACAGAGGGATCTGGATAGATCGGAGGCTTGGGCAGAGAAGTGACAGATGAGGTTTAACACTGACAAATGTAAAGTTATGCACATGGGAAGGAATAATGCAAGTCACCCGTACATACTAAATGGTAAAACCCTGTGTAACACTGACATGGAAAAGGATCTAGGAATTTTAATAAACAGCAAACTAAGCTGCAAAAACCAGTGTCAGGCAGCTGCTGCCAAGGCCAATAAGATAATGGGTTGCATCAGAAGGGGCATAGATGCCCGTGATGAGAACATAGTCCTACCACTTTACAAATCGCTAGTCAGACCACACATGGAGGACTGTGTACAGTTCTGGGCTCCTGTAAACAAGGCAGACATAGCAGAGCTGGAGAGGGTCCAGAGGAGGGCAACTAAAGTAATAACTGGAATGGGGCAACTACAGTACCCTGAAAGATTATCAAAATTAGGGTTATTCCCTTTAGAAAAAAGACGACTGAGGGGAGATGTAATTACTATGTATAAATATATCAGGGGTCAGTACAGAGATCTCTCCCATCAGCTATTTATCCCCAGGACTGTGACTGTGACGAGGGGACATCCTCTGCGTCTGGAGGAAAGAAGGTTTGTACACAAACATAGAAGAGGATTCTTTACGGTAAGAGCAGTGAGACTATGGAACTCTCTGCCTGAGGAGGTGGTGATGGTGAGTACAATAAAGGAATTCAGGAGGGGCCTGGATGTATTTCTGGAGTGTAATAATATTACAGGCTATAGCTACTAGAGAGGGGTCGTTGGTCCAGGGAGTTATTCTGATGCCTAAATGGAGTCGGGAGGAATTTTTTATTCCCCTAAAGTGAGGAAAATTGGCTTCTACCTCACAGGGTTTTTTTGCCTTCCTCTGGATCAACTCGCAGGATAACAGGGCGAACTGGATGGACGGAGGGCTTTTTTTCAGCCTCATAAACTATGTTACGATGTTACTATGTATTAATCTAGGCCATCCTAATCCTGTGATCCTGTATGTGCAGACATCTAATAGTTTTACCGTTGTAACTGCACAATATAACTTACACTACAAACTCTGTTTCATGAGAGATAAACTGACGGAGTATATGCCTTATTTCCCCTACAAAGAGATGTCAAGCTTTTAGTATCTGCTCACAGGAAAAGTACTGTCACATTTAAAGTTCCTAACCGGGACTTATGTCACCAACCAATTCTTTTTTGTCTCCTGGATCCCAATCTGGACTGGAATGTTCTAAACTGTGTTAGTTTTTCTGAAGTTGATCAATGGATTATTGGCTACTTTCAATTGTATATCATTTTTCAAAATTTGCCAGTTGTTAAGTCTCGCCTTGCATATCTCCTTCACCATGGGATGATATCTAAACGTGAACGCTGCTCTGCCACTTCTACCGGTTTTATTTATTTTACTTTTTTTTTTTTTTTTTACCATATATTAACTCTTCTCTTCTGCTTTAGTATAGGCTTTATCCAGGGGCGTAGTGGGAAGGGGAACGAAGACAGGGTACGCATCCAGACAGTTCAATGATTGACATGGTGAAGCAGGGAGCTGTCGATCCATGCCTCACCATTCCACTAAGCCCCGGTGCTCCCCGGCCGGCTGTGTGGGAGGATCGGTGAAAGCCTGGGAATCAGCCTAATGTGTATGACCGCATTGTGCTGCTGCTGGGGAACGCTGGATATGTCCAACATCAGGGAAACAGGTGAGTATTCAGTGGTTTTTTTATGGAGCAGGAGGGGGCAATAGGGGCCAAAAGTGGGCATTACTGCTGTGAAGGGGTACAAGGAGGACATAACTATTGTGAGGGGGGCACAAGGAGGACATAACTACAGGGAGGGGCTACACGGAGGATATAACTACTTTAAAGGGGCCACAAGGAGGACATGACTACTGTGATGTGCACAATGTGGGTATAACTACTGCGAGAGGCAAAATGTGGGCATCATTACTGTGAAGGAGGCACAATGTGGGCATCATTACTGTGAAGGAGGCACAATGTGGGCATTAGTACTGTGAAGGAGGCACAATGTGGGCATTAGTACTGTGAAGGAGGCACAATGTGTGCATTATTACTGTGAAGGAGGCACAATGTGGGCATTAGTACTGTGAAGGAGGCACGATGTGGGCATTAGTACTGTGAAGGAGGCACAATGTGGGCATTAGTACTGTGAAGGAGGCACAATGTGGGCATTAGTACTGTGAAGGAGGCACAATGTGGGCATTATTACTGTGAAGGAGGCACAATGTGGGCATTAGTACTGTGAAGGAGGCACAATGTGGGCATTATTACTGTGAAGGAGGCACAATGTGGGCATTAGTACTGTGAAGGAGGCACAATGTGGGCATTATTACTGTGAAGGAGGCACAATGTGGGCATTAGTACTGTGAAGGAGGCACAATGTGGGCATTAGTACTGTGAAGGAGGCACAATGTGGGTATTAGTACTGTGAAGGAGGCACAATGTGGGTATTAGTACTGTGTGGTAGCACTAAGGAGAAATGCCCTAGATTACCCTGTTATATGTACATTGGGATGGCTCAGTCTTACAGACCAGCACAGCGCCCCCTGCTGGGGATTTACCTGCGGCAGTTACCTTCCCTTCCTTATGCAATTATTCTTTTTGCTCTTTCACCTTGCTCCGGTTCCAGCGTACTTCATGCCGACACAGCAGTGAAACCCTGGATGTGGTAGGACCAGTTGGTTCTTTCATTTATTGCACATATTGGTACCGCCATGTGCCCAGTGACAGACTTTATCCGGTGAGTACAGCTATGCACTGAGCGGAGTTTGAAGCGTGGCTTAGTGTAAAAAAATTACGTTTTCCCTCTTTATGTGAACATGGGTGGCAAATGGAGGGGAGGGGCGCAATGTTAAATCCTTCCTCTGAGCTACACCTCTGCCTTCTCTATCAATCATTCTATCTTGCTCAATGAATTCCCTGTAATCACTGCTAATCCTATGAACTGTCCGTTGCAGTCTTTACATGTGGTGGATGGCAACTCCTGAAGTGCAGCAGAGAACCCGTGGTCATAGATTTTCTATATCCCTCCATCTGAACTTTCCTTTGATTAATTCCCACCATTAGATCCAGAAATTCCATCTGTGCCCTACTGGTCTTACTGGTGAATCTCATATTCATCACATTATCTTAAGGCTACATTCGCACGAACGTATTTTGTTTCCGTGTCTGTTCCGTTTTTTTTTCAGATAGGGTGCAGACCCCTTCATTTCAATGGGTCCACAAAAAAATGCCGACAGCACACCGTGTGCAATACGCATCCGTATGTCCGTTCTGCAGCCCCGCAAAAAAAATAAAACATGTCCTATTCTTGTCCGTTTGGCATTGACAAGTATAGGCATTGTTACAATGGATTCCGCCCAAAAAAAACTGATGCCATAGGGACGTTATCCGTTTTTTTTTTGCAGACCGCAAAGCACATATTCCTAATATTGCACCTCGGTTCCAATTTAAACCACAAATATGTCATCTATAAATCTTAGGAACAGTTTAATGTATGTCACATACCGGTTCTCCACTGTTAATATATATTCTTCTTTAAACTTTGCTGGAAATAGATTTTCATAAGTACAAGAGACAGGCGTCCCCATTACTGTTTCATATTTTTTATAAAACCACTTATTTTGCATTATATTTGTCACGGGGCGCCAAAGGCGCACTCGGTCTCCCATCAGCCGCAGACCTGCTGCTTAGCTTCGGGAGCGAGGATCTGTGTTTGGCCTCGTTCCCAGGGCGGCTTTGCTAGCTGGGAGGCTCCCTGCTCCTAGGTCTGCCTTGAGCGCCGAGCTGATCACTCGGTGCTCGACTTGTCTGTCTGTCGGTCATGTGACGCTGGCCACGTCACATGACCCTCAGACCCCACTATAAATACAGGCAGCCTGCTGGCTACAGGTTGCCTGTTAATTCTAGGTTCCTGGCTATTTTTTGGACTACGGAATACTACCTGATCCTGTTCCCTGATGATCCTTTGCCTACTCCTCCTGTACTGCGCATCCCTCCTGGTATCCTGACCCCGGCTTCCACCTGACGATTCTTTGCGGACTCCTGTTGTACTTCGTTTCTCTCCTGGTATTTGACCTCGGTTTTTCCTGACTATTCTCTGCTGATTCCTTAGTACTGCGTAGCTCTCTAGGTATTGACCCTGTTAGTTCACATTCCGTTATATGTCTTGTCTGTCTTCCCAGCACGTATCCTAAGTTAGGAACTGCTGTCTAGTTGTCCCCTGTCATTAGGACTTGCGAGGCAAGTAGGCAGGGCCAGGGGTGAGGGTGGAGCGCAGTGGTCACTATCCTCCCCCCTGTGTGTAGTGTACGTGACCGTCACAATATTACAAAATAAACTCCAAACTCTCCCCAACAAAATCTGTATACTCAATACTCTTGTTCCTCTTCTTCAGCAAATGGCACACAGACTGTACTCTCTGGTCATGCGGAATCCTCATATATATACTTTCTATGGCCTTATATAGCAAAAAATATTCTTTATGCTATTCAAACCCCCCTAGTGCTTTCAAAAAATCTCTTGTGTCCTTCAAATACGACAGTAGTTGGACTGGGATGCCTAGGGCCCACCAGTAAAATTAATTCTGGGGGCCAATGTACAGCGACATGCATATATTACCTGCCAACACAGAGGCAGACAGCAACACGATGCTACAAGATGATTGATTATCGGGGTCTCTGCAAGAACTTCAAAAGGTGGGTCCCAGGGAAGAGAGGATACTGGCTGGCCTGCCTCTGTTCCGAGAGGCCATCTTAACCTTCTGATGTATCTATATTATTAAACTGGATAGTCTACCCAGTTTTTTATATTGACATACAGTAGGTTATTTGAGATTCTGTGCTGGTGGACTGGGGGCCCACATTTCTCAGGGGCCCACCGGGGGATTCCCCTGTTCCCCTTGGGCCAATCCGAGCCTGAGTATACTGTTAAGTAAAGGGCGCAGCAACCAATCAATATGCTGTGAAAATGGTTCTGTTACTGAACCTATACCTGACACAATCGGACGGCCTGGTGACCATTAGTGATGAGCGGCATAGCCAATATTCGTATAATGTTCGCATAATATTCGCAATAAATTAGCAAATTCTAGAATTTGCGATCTCCTCTCATTATTTTCACGATTGCGCAAATCAGCACTAATGATACGGATATTTTTTGCTCAATACATGCGACTTCACATTTTATCAGGTCTGAGTAGATGTTACTGACTGGTGCACTAAGTATTGTTGTGACATCACAGCACTATGTCTGTAGCAGGTATGTATGGACAGAAGAGAAACAGTAATCCCTATCACACTACCTAACACCCTGCACTGGAACCTGTATATTCAGCAGCTGAGCGTCGTCGTTGTCAAAGATTATGCTATTTGGTCTCAGCTATAGCACAACAATTAGGGTCATCAAAAACTTGGTCCATGGCGGTGATAAAGTTATCTAAATTATTGAGGAAGTCACAGTTCCCTTCCAGATAAGAGGAGGCCCATGGAAGAGCTTCATCTGTCAGAAGATTGATGATAAATAGCACTTTTTTCCTGTCGCTAGAAAAAAGAGCAGGTTGCATTTGGAAATATATGCGGCATTGATTAAGGAATCCTCGGTAATGGTGATGATCCCCACTGAACTTTGATGGCAGAGGCATACGGGTATTTAAATCTGATTCTGAGTTGCGCATATCCAGAAGTTGTTTTTGCAGTTCAATTATTTCTTGTTGTTGATCCAGCACTAGGGTTTGTAACTTAGAAATTTTTTCTTGGTAAGTAGCACCAAATTCTTGAAGCTCAGCCACTTGTTGCCTCAAGGTGGTCACAACAGAATCCATTTTTGGTCGAGATTATTCTGTAATGGTCTGGTTCTGGTTTGGAGTCTATTGCAACAACTTGGGGTAATTGCAAGGCCGATATCGCAGTCAGGAGAAAGCCAGTGGTCGATGCACAAGGTGGAGCGTCAGTATTAGAGAAGTAGGCAAATGCCGTAGTCAGGAGAAGGCCAGTGGTCGATGCACAAGGTGGAGCGTCAGTATTAGAGAAGTAGGCAAATACCGTAGTCAGGAGAAAGCCAGTGGTCGATGCACAAGGTGGAGCGTCAGTATTAGAGAAGTAGGCAAATGCCGTAGTCAGGAGAAGGCCAGTGGTCGATGGACAAGGTGGAGCGTCAGTATTAGAGAAGTAGGCAAATGCCGTAGTCAGGAGAAAGCCAGTGGTCGATGCACAAGGTGGAGCGTCAGTATTAGAGAAGTAGGCAAATACCGTACTCAGGAGGAAGCCAGAGGTCGATGCACAAGGTTAGTGTTGAGCGCAAATATTTAAATAGCAAATTTTTATCGCGAATATCGCCACTTCGAGAATTCGCTAATATTTAGAATATAGTGCTATGTATTCGTTATATCGAATATTCAGCATTTTTTTCCATCTGAACACAGGATTCCTCTCTGCTTCTTGCTTGTGGGCCAATGAGAAGGAAGCAATGTCAAGTTCACAACAATGCTTAGTGCACCAATCAGTAATCTGTAGTCAGACCTGCTAAATGTGAAGTTGCACGTAGTGCGATAAAATATTCTAATCACTGCCGATTAGGACCATCGCGAATATATTGGAGCACTTGACTCTATCTGCATATAAAGCTTTTGTAATGTTCTGCCGTGCCAACCATTTTCTTCAGTCTCAGGAAACTTATACCAGCTTGAAAAATGTAACCAAAGAGACCCACACCTGTATTTTGTGTTACGAATTCGCATTATGCGATTTTTACATTGTTGATTTTTTTGCATTCAATAAAATAATCTTGAATTCTTGAATTCTCGAATTCGCAAATATATGACGAATGTTCTACAAAATATTCGTGAAATATCGCAAATTCGAATATAGCTTATGCCGCTCATCACTACACAAGAAAATTACGTAGTTGACGCAGAGTGCGGTAAGTTGAATTCGCAATGTGATTAATATAACCTGCATTAATCGCATTGCGATTACAACTTAGATCTGAGTTCCTAATGGTTGTATTGCTAGAATTGATGAATATAACGAATACAGCACTATATTCTCAATCTTCGTTATATCCTAGCAATACAACCATTAGGAACCCAGCTCTAAGTTGAATTCGCATTGCGATTAATATAACCTGTATTAATCGCATTGCGATTACATTTTAGTCAAATTTGTGACACTGCAGCTTCAGAACGAATCTAAGATGGATGCTGTCCTTGCTTTTTGATAGGAGGTGGGAGGGTCTGGGAGGGAGGGTCTGCTGCTGATTGGCTGGAATGTGTCTGCTGACTCTGAGGTACAGGGTCAAGGTTTGCTCAATGATGATTTATAGGGGGCGGACCGAACATCGCATATGTTCGACCGCCGCGGCGAACGCGAACAAGCTATGTTCGCCAGGAACTGTTCGCCGGCGAATAGTTCGGGACATCACTATCCCTGGGTTTAAGTCCTGACACACGGTGTAAATTTTCTTGGGGGTTTGTTAAATATATTCCAACCAGCATAAACATGATTATTACACCAATACACACGAGAGCCAACACAATTATCTGTGATTGATAACGAATTTACACCTAAATCTGTTTCTGTTTATTTCTGTCTCCACATGTTTCCAATCAACTTTTTTGGGGGTTTATTTAAATTATTAAAATCAGCATATACAAGATTACTACACCAATACACAAAGTAGCACACAATATTATGTGCTATTCCCAAATACTGTACTTTTCGCCCTGTAAGACGCACCTAGGTTTTAGAGAAGGAAAATAAGAAAAAAATATTTTCCATTAGACCTCAGATCAGACCAGCAATCAGACCCCCAATGTTAATCAGACCTCAGATCACACCCCCAATAAGACCCTCAATGTAAATAAGAACCCCTATAAGACCTCAGATCAGACCCACAATTAGACCTCAGCTCAGACCCCAATGTGTATGACCCCCAATCAGACCTCAGATAATAGCCCTAATTTAAATAAGACCCCCATTCAGACTTCAGATCATGCCTCCCATGCCTCAGAGCAGCCCTCAGCCTCAGTACAGACCCCCGTTGCTCAGGTCACATAAAAACAAAAATTTAATTTACCTCTCCTGCTCCGGACGCCACCACTCCTCACCTCCAGCACTCTCTCTTCTTCTTCCTGCTGCGGCTGTGCTGTGACCCGATGCACACAGCGTGAGATCACACAGCGCCCTCAAGCTGTGCGCAGCCACAGCATAGCCTATGGCAGAAGACCAGGAAGTGGTGCGTGTGGCAGGCGCAGCACTATGAAGTGCCTTTTGCGCTGTGGCATTAGAAGAATTTTGATATCTGTGATTTTTAGTCTAACCAGACTGTCTATTACTCTGTAATTTCTCTAGCGGCATTCTAGGGAAACAGTAGGTTTAAAGATCACACCAAATGCTTCAAATATCTTCTTTATTAACTTCAACTTTTCTTTATATGTAACACTGCCGCCTTCGCAGCAGATAGTCCATATACAAAACACGTGTTGAAAAGATATCACAAAATGGCGGTATGCATAAGATGGTGGTTCAACTGTTCAATCTTGTCATTCAACATAAAATGGTGGATATATTTCTCTCTTCTGTATCTATACTGTCACTTTAAGTTATTTAAGCACTTTATGATCTCTCTGAGAGGTATATCTGATGTCTAACTAATAGTTCTACTTGCAGTATGCAGTTACCAGTGACTATTTGCAGATTGGTTGAGTATTATCTGGTATGGTTGCATGCAATTTGCATAGCAATATGGAATCTGAACGCTTGCAATTGTATGCTTGCAATTTGTAGCTTGCAATTTGTATTTGCAATTGTATGGTTGCAATTGGTGGAACTGTAAGTAAACACATATATATAGTTCAGTATACAGTTCTAAACACAATACTAACAATAGGAACATTATATAACTGGCTGTGATTGGTGAAAACTCTTGCTGTGTGAGAAGCTGGCTGTGATTGGTCTAGACTTCGGCCCAGCAATAACAAATTAACACTATGCTTTCTGTTGTTTCTGCTGTGTCACTGAGCTTACTTTACTTTACAAAATGAATCGTAAAGGCATATTATCTTTTTCTGCTTCTGTGAACACAATATATAACAGTTATATGACATCCAAACATGAAGTCACAGTAAATAACTCTGCTTTTGTCTTTAACACACAAAACATAGGAACTGTATTAAGGTTATTAGCAGGATTAGCTGTATACACATATAAGCTATACTAGGACAGGGCTTAGTGAAGCTATACTAGCAACCTAGGACAGGTCTTAGCTGGTTAGCTACAGTGTGTACAGAGCCCGGGGAGAACTGGATTCAGCGCTTCCCACTCCTCCGTTACTAATGAGCGCTTCCATAATGGAAGTGCTCATTAGTATTCACCCCATAAGACGCAGTGCCATTTTTACCCCACTTTGGGGGAAAAAGTGCATCTAATGGGGTAAAAAATATGGTGTGTCAGGACTACGAAAGGTTCCAAATGAAAGATCCAGAGCTAGAATGTAGGTAGTAGCAGCACCAGCTATCTGGCCAGAAGTAGTAGTAGTATTAGTAGGCTGCAGTTGTCCCTGCTGGCTTCAACAATGCACAACATTATCATTGAAGAGAAAGAGGATGAGATCGCGGATTGGATGGCTCAATCCACTTCTCAGTAGCAGCAGGATGACATAGAGGTGACTTTGGAGTCTGAAACCATGCTATGGAGCCAGGGTTCACAGTGTTTCCCCTGCTCCTCCTCCTTGCAGTCACTGAGAAGGCTTTTAGTAGAGCTGTCTCAGTGTTCATTGCCCTTCCTCGTAGGACGCCTTGCTTTTTCCTAAGAAGTGGCAAGAAAACACCACCAAACCCTATGGAAGATAGTCAAGAGAGTCTCCTGGTTGTTAGCGTCTGTACTGCCCTAAGGAAGAGGTGCAGGAGGAGGCTGCAGACCCTGAGCATAGTTCTGTTGGTAATGGTAATAGTGGCACCCATGGCCATGGTATTGGTGTTGAGGACAGCGTCATTTGGGGAAAATGCAGAGCAGGGTAGGGGCGGCCAAAGAACCCACCATAATATCTAACAGACTGATAGAAGCTGTAGGGAGGGTTAGGACTCAGATGACAATTGTGTGCTGGACAGGACCTTGTAGCCAGATCAGGGTGCTGAGGAGAAGACAACATCGGAGGAGGAGGGTGATGGCAGCCACAATAAAGAACAGAGGCCATGTACCTCCCAAAAAACAGCCAGGGCCACGTTTGATTTGGGATATGGTGATGCTACTGACTCTGTGGGTGGGTTAGACCCAAAATGTGCTAGAGCAAAGCTGAGCTTGACTGCCTGTACCTCTGTGTGAGTGGACAGGCAAACACAAATGTAGGCACCACAGCTCTATTGTACCACATGAAGTGGCATCACCCCATCCCGTGGGAAAGCAAAGGTAGCAGCTAGCTTCCACAACAGGAGTTCCCTCCTACTCCCAGTCCCCCTTGCTCCAGCCAGGCTGCATCCACGGGCAGTACAGTGTGTTTCACGTCGTCATCATCCGCCTTTCCCGCTCAGAATCCTCCTCCACTCCATCTTCAGCCATCGATAGCAGAATGAGTGGCCAGGAAACAACTGTACTCGCCCAACAATCCAATGGTGGGCAAGCTTAATTCTCACGTGGCCAAGTTGCTGGAGGTGCAGTTGCTTCTATACAATGCAATTGACTCTTTTAGGGAGCTAAGAGCGTGCACTCAGCCTCACTGGAATATACCTAGACAGCATTATTTCTCCCAAAAAGCCAATCCTACCTTATACTCTCACTTGGCGGACAACTTGGGCCGCTCCCTGTGATTCTTACTCTGCAGCAAGGTTTACATCACGGTGAACACCTGGAGCAGCTCTAACGGGCAGGACAGTACATATATTTCAATTCAATGGGTTAATTTTTTGTTTGTTTGTGTGTGTGGTAAACACCCCTACAACAAGCCCAGGTCCTTTTGACCACTCCACGATTGTTTCAGCCTGGATCACACACCAGGAACTTATCCGCCTTCTCCTCCATAGATGTTCTCCCATACCCAATGACAGCAGGGCGCAGGGTCACTCACACTACTCCTCCTTCCTATCACATGGAGCTTATCGGCCTGGGCGAGAGTTGACTCACTGAGGAGCAGTTGCTAAAGTACATCAACCCACAAACATCCCACTGGCTGCGACTGGTCAAGGTGGTCAGCGACAATGAACGTAACATCTCTGCTGCCCTAAACCTGGGCAAAATAACACCTGCATGGTGCGCGTCATCAAACTGTGTTGCAACGCTTTCTAAATAGGTCAATTCTTACATGGCAAGGAACATCCTCCTGGACTTGCAGTGACAGAACAACCTGCAGCTACACTGCTTAATCCACGATGGGCCAACTCACTGGAATTCAACATTGCACATGCATGTGCATTAACCACCTCAGCCCCCTTAGCTTAAACAGCCTTAATGACCAGGCCACTTTTTACACTTCTGACCTACACTACTTTGACCGTTTATTGCTCGGTCATGCAACTTACCACCCAAATGAATTTTACCTCCTTTTCTTCTCACTAATAGAGCTTTCATTTGGTGGTATTTCATTGCTGCTGACATTTTTACTTTTTTTGTTATTAATCAAAATTTTAATGATTTTTTTGCAAAAAAATGACATTTTTCACTTTCAGTTGTAAAATTTTGCAAAAAAAACGACATCCATATATAATTTTTTCTCTAAATTTATTGTTCTACATGTCTTTGATAAAAAAAAAATGTTTGGGTAAAAAAAAAATTTGGTTTGGGTAAAAGTTATAGCGTTTACAAACTATGGTACAAAAATGTGAATTTCCGCTTTTTGAAGCAGCTCTGACTTTCCGAGCACCTGTCATGTTTCCTGAGGTTCTACAATGGCCATACAGTACAAACACCCCACAAATGACCCCATTTCGGAAAGTAAACACCCTAAGGTATTCGCTGATGGGCATAGTGAGTTCATAGAACTTTTTATTTTTTGTCACAAGTTAGCGTAATATGATGATTTTTTTTTTTCTTACAAAGTCTCATATTCCACTAACTTGTGACAAAAAATAAAAACTTCCATGAACTCACTATGCCCATCACGAAATACCTTGGGGTGTCTTCTTTCCAAAATGGGGTCACTTGTGGGGTAGTTATACTGCCCTGGCATTTTAGAGGCCCAAATGCGTGCGAAGTAGTTTGAAATCAAAATCTGTAAAAAATGGCCGGTGAAATCCGAAAGGTGCTCTTTGGAATGTGGGCCCCTTTGCCCACCTAGCCTGCAAAAAAGTGTCACACATCTGGTATTGCCGTACTCAGGAGAAGTTGGGCAATGTGTTTTGGGGTGTCATTTTACATATACCCATGCTGGGTGAGATAAATATCTCGGTCAAATGCCAAATTTGTATAAAAAAATGGGAAAAGTTGTCTTTTGCCAAGATATTTCTCTCACCCAGCATGGGTATATGTAAAAAGACACCCCAAAACACATTGCCCAACTTCTCCTGAGTACGGTGATACCAGATGTGTGACACCTTTTTTGCAGCCTAGGTGGGCAAAGGGGCCCACATTCCAAAGAGCACCTTTCAGATTTCACCGGCCATTTTTTACAGATTTTGATTTCAAACCAATTCTCACGCATTCGGGCCCCTAAAATGCCAGGGCAGTATAACTACCCCACAAGTGACCCCATTTTGGAAAGAAGACACCCCAGGTATTTCGTGATGGGCATAGTGAGTTCATGGAAGTTTTTATTTTTTGTCACAAGTTAGTGGAATATGAGACTTTGTAAGAAAAAAAAAAAATCATCATTTTCCGCTAACTTGTGACAAAAAATAAAAAATTCGAGGAACTCGCCATGCCCCTCACGGAATACCTTGGGGTGTCTTCTTTCCAAAATGGGGTCACTTGTGGGGTAGTTATACTGCCCTGGCATTCTAGGGGCCCTAATGTGTGGTAAGTAGGTAAATGACCTGTGAAATCCTAAAGGTGCTCTTTGGAATGTGGGCCCCTTTGCCCACCTAGGCTGCAAAAAAGTGTCACACATGTGGTATCGCCGTATTCAGGAGAAGTTGGGCAATGTGTTTTAGGGTGTCTTTTTACATATACTCATGCTGGGTGAGAGAAATATCTCGGCAAAAGATTTTCCAATTTTTTATACAAAGTTGGCATTTGACCAAGATATTTATCTCACCCAGCATGGGTATATGTAAAATGACACCCCAAAACACATTGCCCAACCTTTCCTGAGTACAGCGATACCAGATGTGTGACACTTTTTTGCAGCCTAGATGCGCAAAGGGGCCCACATTCCTTTTATGAGGGCATTTTTAGACATTTGGATCCCAGACTTCTTCTCACGCTTTAGGGCCCCTAAAATGCCAGGGCAGTATAAATACCCCACATGTGACCCCATTTTGGAAATAAGACACCCCAAGGTATTCAATGAGGGGTATGGCGAGTTCATCGAATTTTTTTTTTTTTGGCACAAGTTAGCGGAAATTGATTTTTTATTATTTTTTCTCACAAAGTCTCCCTTTCCGATAACTTGGGACAAAAATTTCAATCTTTCATGGACTCAATATGCCCCTCACAGAATACCTTGGGGTGTCTTCTTTCTGAAATGGGGTCACATGTGGGGTATTTATACTGCCCTGGCATTCTAGGGGCCCTAAAGCGTGAGAAGAAGTCTGGAATATAAATGTCAAAAAAAATTTACGCATTTGGATTCCGTGAGGGGTATGGTGAGTTTATGTGAGATTTTATTTTTTGACAGTTAGTGGAATATGAGACTTTGTAAGAAAAAAAATAAAAATTTCCGCTAACTTGGGCCAAAAAAATGTCTGAATGGAGCCTTACAGGGGGGTGATCAATTGATCAATGACAGGGGGGGAATCAATGACAGGGGGGTGATCAGGGAGTCTATATGGGGTGATCACCCCCCTGTCATTGATCACCCCCCTATAAGGCTCCATTCAGATGTCCGTATGTGTTTTGCGGATCCGATCCATGTATCTGTGGATCCGTAAAAAACATACGGACATCTGAATGCAGCCTTACAGGGGGGTGATCAATGACAGGGGGGTGATCAATGACAGGGGGGTGATCAGGGAGTCTATATGGGGTGATCACCCCACTGTCATTGATCACCCCCCTATAAGGCTCCATTCAGATGTCCGTATGTGTTTTGCGGATCCGATCCATGTATCCGTGGATCCGTAAAAAACATACGGACATCTGAATGCAGCCCTTACAGGGGGGTGATCAATGACAGGGGGGTGATCAATGACAGGGGGGTGATCAGGGAGTCTATATGGGGTGATCACCCCCCTGTAAGGCTCCATTCAGATGTCCGTATGTGCTTTGCGGATCCGATCCATGTATCCGTGGATCCGTAAAAAACATACGGACATCTGAATGCAGCCTTACAGGGGGGTGATCAATGACAGGGGGGTGATCAATGACAGGGGGGTGATCAGGGAGTCTATATGGGGTTATCACCCCCCTGTCATTGATCACCCCCCTATAAGGCTCTATTCAGATGTCCGTATGTGTTTTGCGGATCCGATCCATGTATCCGTAAAAAACATACGGACATCTGAATGCAGCCTTACAGGGGGGTGATCAATGACAGGGGGGTGATCAATGACAGGGGGGTGATCAGGGAGTCTATATGGGGTCATTGATCCCCCCTCCTATAAGGCTCCATTCAGACGTCCGTATGTGTTTTGGGGATCCGATCCATGTATCCGTGGATCTGTAAAAAACATACGGACATCTGAATGCAGCCTTACAGGGGGGTGATCAATGACAGGGGGGTGATCAGGGAGTCGATATGGGGTGATCACCCCCCTGTCATTGATCACCCCCCTATAAGGCTCCATTCAGATGTCCGTATGTATTTTGCGGATCCGATCCATGTATCCGTGGATCCGTAAAAAACATACGGACGTCTGAATGGAGCCTTACAGGGGGGTGATCAATGACAGGGGGGTGATCAATGACGGGGGGGGATCAGGGAGTCTATATGGGGTGATCACCCCCCTGTCATTGATCACCCCCCTATAAGGCTCCATTCAGATGTCCGTATGTGTTTTGCGGATCCGATCCATGTATTCGTGGATCCGTAAAAAACATACGGACATCTGAATGGAGCCTTACAGGGGGGTGATCAATGACAGGGGGGTGATCAGGGAGTCTATATGGGGTGATCACCCCCCTATAAGGCTCCATTCAGACGTCTGTATGTGTTTTGCGGATCCGATCCATGTATCTGTGGATCCGTAAAAAACATACGGACGTCTAAATGGAGCCTTACAGGGGAGTGATCAATGACAGGGGGGTGATCAATGACAGGGGGGTGATCAGGGAGTCTATATGGGGTGATCACCTCCGTCATTGATCACCCCCCTGTAAGGCTCCATTCAGATGTCCGTACGTGTTTTGCGGATCCGATCCATGTATCAGTGGATCCGTAAAAATCATACGGACGTCTGAATGGAGCCTTACAAGGGGGTGATCAATGACAGGGGGGTGATCAATGACAGGGGGGTGATCAGGGAGTCTATATGGGGTGATCAGGGGTGATCAGGGGTGAATAAGGGGTTAATAAGTGACAGGGGGGGGTGTAGTGTAGTGGTGTTTGGTGCTACATATTACAGAGCTGCCTGTGTCCTCTGGTGGTCGATCCAAACAAAAGGACCACCAGAGGACCAGGTAGCAGGTATATTAGACGCTGTTATCAAAACAGCGTCTAATATACCTGTTAGGGGTTAAAAAAATCGCATCTCCAGCCTACTACTGAACGATCACCGCTGGCAGGCTGGAGATCCACTCGCTTACCTTCCAATCCTGTGAACGCGCGCGCCTATGTGCGCGCGTTCACAGGAAATCTTGCGTCTCGCGAGATGACGCACGGATGCGTCCAGGAGGAATGAATCAACCACCTCCAGGACGTATCCGTGCGTTAGGCGGTCGGGAGGTGGTTAAGGACACAAAAAATGTAATAGCTTTTGGGGACACAAAGGAAATCTGTTGTGGAGAAGGATGAGGATAATAAGCTGCCACTCTAGGAGACAGAGGTAGAAGAGCCAAAGGATGATGATGACAAGGACAGCCAGTGGGGTTGGAGTCGGAATGAAATGGCTCCTCTGGTACGTTGGTCAGAATAACGGCCTGAATGTTCACTTGCCAAGGCAGTGACAGGCATATCGTTGACATCAAGCAGTCTAATGAATACTGGATGCCATACTTTTAGAATAACATGTCAAAATCAGGGAATGCTAATACACTATAGAGAAGCTCAACCAGTAGTGATGAGCGGCAGGGGGAATATTCGAATGTCACTACCTTCCAGAATCGGGAGTGGATAATTGCCGCGCACCTCCTGCCTTCCTTCGCTTTTTCTGCTTTAAAAACTTGTCCCACATCTCCACCCAATCAGATTTCAACCATTGCCCTCCCTTGGATGTAGCATCCCTTTCTCACGCTCCCTCTCTGGCATGGAACCCTGATTCCCCGTTACCCGTGATCACCATGGTAGGCTCATAAAAGAACATCTAAAGTTGATAGAGAAAATATCCAATTGGATCGCTGACGTCACGGGGATGTGCGACATAGTGGAGCAGTATGTGTGCACACCCCTACATGTACTGACTGATGGGTCTGCCCCCTTCAACTTCTGGGTCTCCAAATTGGGCACATGGCCCGAGCTTGCCCTTTACGCCTTGGAGGTGCTGGCCTGCCCGGCAGCCACTGTATTGTCTGAACGTTTGTTTAGCACGGCAGGTGGCGTCATCACAGACAAGCGCAGCCGCCTGTCCACAGCCAATGTGGACAAGCTCACGTTCATTACAATGAACCAGGCATGGATCCCACAGGACTTGTCCGTACCTTGTGCAGAATAGACATGTAACCAGCCATTGTTATACTGCAGCGCACTTTCTCTTTGTTTTATTTTTTATATTTCCCAATGTTTTGGGGTGTACCCAAATTTAAACAAAAAAATTATAATAATAATAATATAAAATCAAAAACAAAAACCAGTGTTGGCTACCTCCTCCTCCTCCTCCTCCACCGCCACTTCCACCTACACATCCACCGCCTCCTCAACCTCCTACTCCATATGGACCTCCTCCTAGATCAAGATTATATATTTTTTGTTTATGTATTTTATGTTATTTTAAGTCTTTTCCCTATCCACATTTGTTTGCAGAGCACTTGCCATGCTCTTAACCACATTTTGCTGCCATTTGCAGCCCTCCAGCCCTTTCCATGACTTTTTTAGAGACATTTTAGTGCTCCAAAGTTCAGGTCCCCATTGACTTCAATGGGGTTCGGGGTCAAGTTCGGGTCGAAGTTCGGCCGAACCCGTCGAACCCGAACTTCCAGGTGTCCGCTCAACTCTACTCGGAACTCCTCCGAATATGCTAGAATACAAGAATAAAGCAGAATATGCAGTGTTATATGACACAGTAAAGGCTGACTCTGTACTGATAAGTTCTGCTTAGAAGCCACGTACCTGGGTATACTTATACGGGCTGAGTAATAAAAGTGCGGTGTGGCTTGTATAATAGTTGGAATCTACCACAAAAGCAGCCACTTTCTCGTGATCCAGACAGGAGTAATTAGGAGCATTCTTGTGTCGTCCGGAAAAGATTCTGTAGATAGACTGTGCAGTTTTCAATGAGTTTCCACATGTATCTAGTATATGATAGCCCAGGGTTATATTAGGTAGAAGGTCCGGATCAGCATTAATCTTATCTACAGCAAAGATGAAGGACAATATGCTTCTATATGGTTGAAGCTGAACACTGGAAAAATTGTTAATAGCGTTAGTATCAGAATCTGAAAACAAGACCCAATGTCATAACTAGAGATGAGCGAATAGAATCAGACAACATTTTTTATTTGCAACGAATGCGAATTTCCTTGCGCTTTGTGTTGACAAATCACAATTTTTCCTAAAATGGCTGCTACATTGGTGGCTACACATGTGAGGACATGGGACAAGGAACTCTGGGAAGGCGGGCTGACCCACAATGCCAAGCATGCAACCAATCAGCCAGCCAACCCTGTGAAGTCACAGCCCTATAAATACGGCAGCCATTTTAGATTCTGCAATTTTCAAGCGTTCTGAGTGCAGGGAGAAGTGAGAAGGCGCTAGGGACAGCAATTGGAAAAACATCATTGTGAAAAAAATAACTGAATAAATGATTTATAAGTGCAGGGAAAGGATAGGGAGGATGCATTTCACAGCATCTTAGTGCAGGGAGAGACATCAGGAGGCGCTAGGGACAGTGCTAGAAAAGCGATTTACATATGCAGGGAAAAATTATTTGGGGATCCAAATAGCCATTATACAGCTCTGTCATTCTAGCAATTTGCTCTTGGGGTGCAAGTGCTATGCTGAAAAACCTTTAGTGGCTTATATCTTTTCAAACAAGAAAAATATATATGCAGTTCACTTCTGCAGTTAAAGTATATGTGTTGAAGCGTACAGAAAGAAAGAAATATACGCACTTTACTGGTGCACTTATTTGTGGCAAAAGCGTTTAGTGGCCTATTTCATTATAGAAAGAAAAATATATATGCACTTCATTGGTGCAGTCATTTGTGGCAAAAGCATTTAGTGGCCTATTTCAGTACAGAAAGAAAAATATATACGCACTTCACTGGTGCATTTATTTCTGCTGAAAGCATTTACTGGCCTCATTCAGTATAGAAAGAAAAATATATTCTCAGTTCACTACGGTGGTTATATGTCTTGAAAGCGTTTAGTGACCTATTTCAGTACAAAAAGAAAAATATGTTCTCAGTTCACGACGGCGGTTATATGTGTTGAAAGCATGGCTGGGAGTCAGCAGGGTGGCAGCAGTGGGAGGTCTAGAGCCAAACGTGCCTGGGGTAGGCCACCTGCTTTGCAGCAGCCTACCTGCCCGGGAAGTAGTGGTGCAAGGGTTCACTGAAGTAGCGGACGGTAGCAGTCAGTCAGTGCGGCGGTTATATGTGTTATTTTGTATTTCAGTACAAAAATTAAAATATATTCTCAGTTCACGTTGGCGGTTATATGTCTTGAAAGCATTTAGTGGTCTATTTCAGTACAAAAAGAAAAATATATTCTCATTTCACTCGGCGGTTATATGTGTTCAAAGCATGGCTGGGAGTCAGCAGGGTGGCAGCAGTGGGAGGTCGGTAGCTAAACGTGCCCGGGGTAGACCACCTGCTTGGCAGCAGCCTACCTGTCCGGTAATTAGTGGTGGAGGGGTTCACGGAAGCAGCGGCGGTAGCAGTCAGTCCGGACTGTTGGGGGAAAAATCACCTACTTTGCGGTGTGGCAGTTTTTTGTTAAGCCTCCAGAGGAGGTTAAAATGGCTATATGTAGAATATGTGGGCAGAAGGTGAAGCGTGGGCAGGGTCCCAATGTTGGTACCACAGCCTTGCATCAACATATGCAGCGTCACCATATGTGGTCTCCTGATGCTGCTACTGCCATCTCCACATTTGGTCACCTTGCCACTTTGTGGTATCCTCCTGCTGCTGCTGCTACTACTGGCATCTCCACACTATGTTAACTTGCCACTCTGTGGTATCCTAATGCTGCTGCTGCTACTGCTATCTCCACACTATGTCACCTTGCCACTCTGTGGTATCCTGATGCTGCTGCTGCTACTGCTATCTCCACACTATGTCACCTTGCCACTCTGTGGTATCCTGATGCTGCTGCTACTGCAATCTCAACACTTGGTCACCTTGGCACTCTGTGGTATCCTGATGCTGCTGCTACAGCCATCTCAGCACTTGGTCACCTTGGCACTCTGTGGTATCCTGATGCTGCTGCTGCTATTGTTATTTCCACACTATGTCACCTTGCCACTCTGTGGTATTCTGATGCTACTGCTGATATCTCCACACTATGTCACCTTGCCACTCTGTGATATCCTCCTGCTTCTACTGCCATCTCCACACTATGTCACCTTGCCACTCTGTGGTATCCTGATACTGCTGCCATCTCAACACTTGGTCACCTTGCCACTCTGTGGCATCCTGATGCTGCTACTGATACTGTCATCTCCACACTATGTCACCTTGCCCTCTGTGGTATCTTGATGCTGCTGCTGCTACTGCCATCTCCACACTATGTCAACTTGCCACTCTGTGGTATCCTGATGCTGCTGCTACTCCCATTTCTACACTATGTCACCTTGCCACTCTGTGGTATCCTTCTGCTGCTGCTACTGCCATCTCCACACTTGGTCACCTTGCCACTCTGTGGTATCCTGATGATACTGATGCTGCTACTGCCATCTCCACACTATGTCACCTTTAGGGATGAGCGGCAGGGGTCATATTCCAATTCTCAATATTTCACAAATATTTTGAAGAATATTCGTTGAATATTCGCAAATTCGAATATTCGTTATATAAAAAAAAATGTTTTACTTGAAAAATCGGCAAGGTAATGATCGCGTAATATGCGAATATTACGCAATCAATACAGGCGTGGGTCAAAGACGAATATATAGCACTATAGAATATAGTGCTATATATTAGTTTTTTAGAATATTCGTAATTTTTTTCCATCTAAAGTCATGATTCCTCCCTGCTTAAGTTACTTAACTAAGAAAGAATCATGACTTTAGATGGAAAAAAATGATGAATATTCTAAAAAAAAATACTGTATATAGAGCAATATAGCTAATATAGTGCTATATTTGCTTTTCAGAATATTAGTAATATTCTAAAATAAGAATATATAGCAATATAGAGAATATTAAAAAAATAAAATAATATAGAGCAATGTAGCTAATATTGTGCTTTTTTTAATAGTTGTAATTTTTTTCAAATCTGAACTTCTGAAGAGAAAAAAATTACAATATATTTATTAATGATCTTGTAGAAGGCTTGCATAGTAAAGTATCAATTTTTGCAGATGACACTAAACTGTGTAAAGTAATTGACACGGAAGAGGACAGTATACTGTATATATACTACAGAGGACAGTATACTGTATAAAGTTGCAAGAAAAAGTATGTGAACCCTTTGGAATGATATGGATTTCTGCACAAATTAGTCATAAAATGTGATCTGATCTTCATATAAGTCACAACACTAGACAATCACAGTCTGCTTAAACTAATAACACACAAAGAATGGAAATGTTACCATGTTTTTATTGAACACACCATGTAAACATTCACAGTGCAGGTGGAAAAAGTAAGTGAACCCCTAGACTAATGACATCTCCAAGAGCTAATTGGAGTGAGGTGTCAGCCAACTGGAGTCCAATCAATGAGATGAGATTGGAGGTGTTGGTTACAGCTGCCCTATAAAAAACACACACCAGTTCGGGGTTTGCTTTTCACAAGAACCATTGCCTGATGTGAATGATGCCTCGCACGAAAGAGCTCTCAGAAAACCTACGATTAAGAATTGTTGACTTGCATAAAGCTGGAAAGTGTTATAAAAGTATCTCCAAAAGCCTTGCTGTTCATTAGTCCACGGTAAGACAAATTGTCTATAAATGGAGAAGGTTCAGCACTGCTGCTACTCTCCCTAGGAGTGGCCGTCCTGTAAAGATGACTGCAAGAGCACAGCGCAGACTGCTCAATGAGGTGAAGAAGAATCCTAGAGTGTCAGCTAAAGACTTACAAAAGTCTCTGGCATATGCTAACATCCGTGTTAGCGAATCTACGATACATAAAACACTAAACATTATTGGATTTCATGGGAGGACACCACAGAGGAAGCCACTTCTGTCCAAAAAAAGCATTGCTGCACATTTACAGTTTGCACAAGAGCACCTGGATGTTCCACAGGAGTACTGGCAAAATATTCTGTGGACAGATGAAACCAAAGTTGAGTTGTTTGGAAAAAACACACAACACTATGTGTGGAGAAAAAGAGGCACAGCACACCAACATCAAAACCTCATCCCAACTGTGAAGTATGGTGGTGGGGGCATCATGGTTTGGGCCTGCTTTGCTGCGTCAGTGCCTGGACGGATTGCTATCATCGAAGGAAAAATTTATTCCCAAGTTTATCAAAACATTTTGCAGGAGAACTTAATGCCATCTGTCCACCAGCTGAAGCTCAACAGAAGATGGGTGTTGCAACAGGACAACGACTCAAAGCATTGAAGTAAATCAACAACAGAATGGCTTAAACAGAAGAAAATACGTCTTCTGGAGTGGCCCAGTCAGAGTCCTGACCTCAACACGATTGAGATGCTATGCCATGACCTCAAGAAAGCGATTCACACCAGACATCCCAAGAATATTGCTGAACTGAAACAGTTCTGTAAAGAGGAATGGTCAAGAATTACTCCTGACCGTTGTGCACGTCTGATCTGCAACTACAGGAAACGTTTGGTTGAAGTTATTGCTGCCAAAGGAGGTTCAACCAGTTATTAAATCCAAGGGTTCACATACTTTTTCCACCTGCACTGTGAATGTTTACATGGTGTGTTCAATAAAAACATGGTAACATTTAATTCTTTGTGTGTTATTAGTTTAAGCAGACTGTGATTGTCTATTGTTGTGACTTAGATGAAGATCAGATCACATTTTATGACCAATTTGTGCAGAAATACATATCATTCCAAAGGGTTCACATACTTTTTCTTGCAACTGTATATACTACAGAGGACAGTATACTGTATTATATACTACAGAGGACAGTACACAGTATACACTCACCTAAAGAATTATTAGGAACACATGTTCTATTTCTCATTAATGCAATTATCTAGTCAACCAATCACATGGCAGTTGCTTCAATGCATTTAGGGGGGATGCTCCTGGTCAAGACAATCTCCTGAACTCCAAACTGAATGTCAGAATGGGAAAGAAAGGTGATTTAAGCAATTTTGAGCGTGGCATGGTTGTTGGTACCAGACGGGCCGGTCTGAGTATTTCACAATCTGCTCAGTTACTGGGATTTTCACGCACAACCATTTCTAGGGTTTACAAAGAATGGTGTGAAAAGGGAAAAACATCCAGTATGCGGCAGTCCTGTGGGCAAAAATGCCTTGTGGATGCTAGAGGTCAGAGGAGAATTGGCCGACTGATTCAAGCTGATAGAAGAGCAACGTTGACTGAAATAACCACTCGTTACAACCGAGGTATGCAGCAAAGCATTTGTGAAGCCACAACACGCACAACATTGAGGCGGATGGGCTACAACAGCAGAAGACCCCACCGGGTACCACTCATCTCCACTACAAATAGGAAAAAGTGGCTACAATTTGCACGAGCTCACCAAAATTGGATTGTTGAAGACTGGAAAAATGTTGCCTGGTCTGATGAGTCTCGATTTCTGTTGAGACATTCAAATGGTAGAGTCCGAATTTGGCGTAAACAGAATGAGAACATGTATCCATCCTCTGATGGCTACTTCCAGCAGGATAATGCACCATGTCACAAAGCTCGAATCATTTCACATTGGTTTCTTAAACATGACAATGAGTTCACTGTACTAAAATGGCCCCCACAGTCACCAGATCTCAACCCGATAGAGCATCTTTGGGATGTGGTGGAACGGGAGCTTCGTGCCCTGGATGTGCATCCCTCAAATCTCCATCAACTGCAAGATGCTATCCTATCAATATGGGCCAACATTTCTAAAGAATGCTATCAGCACGTTGTGGAATCAATGCCACGTAGAATTAAGGCAATTCTGAAGGCAAAAGGGGGTCCAACACCATATTAGTATGGTGTTCCTAATAATTCTTTAGGTGAGTGTATACTACAGAGGACAGTATACTACTACAGAGGGATCTGGATAGACTGGAGGCTTGGGCAGATGAGGTTTAACACTGACAAATGTAAAGTTATGCACATGGGAAAGGAATAATGCAAGTCACCCGTACATACTAAATGGTAAAACACTCGGTAACACTGACATGGAAAAGGATCTAGGAATTTTAATAAACAGCAAACTAAGCTGCAAAAACCAGTGTCAGGCAGCTGCTGCCAAGGCCAATAAGATAATGGGTTGCATCAGAAGGGGCATAGATGCCGGTGATAAGAACATAGTCCTATCACTTTACAAATCACTGGTCAGACCACACATGGAGTACTGTATACAGTTCTGGGCTCCTGTGAACAAGGCAGACATAGCAGAGCTGGAGAGGGTCCAGAGGAGGGGAACTAAAGTAATAACTGGAATGGGGGAACTACAGTACCCTGAAAGATTATCAACATTAGGATTATTCACTTTAGAAAAAAGACGACTGAGGGGAGATCTAATTACTATGTATAAATATATCAGGGGTCAGTACAGAGATCTCTCCCATCAGCTATTTATCCCCAGGACTGTGACTGTGATGAGGGGACATCCTCTGCGTCTGGAGGAAAGAAGGTTTGTACACAAACATAGAAGAGGATTCTTTACGGTAAGAGCAGTGAGACTATGGAGCTCTCTGCCTGAGGAGGTGGTGATGGTGAGTACAATAAAGGAGTTCAAGAGGGGCCTGGATGTATTTCTGGAGTGTAATAATATTACAGGCTATAGCTACTAGAGAGGGGTCGTTGATCCAGGGAGTTATTCTGATTGCCTGATTGGAGTCGGGAAGGAATTTTTTATTCCCCTAAAGTCAGGAAAATTGGCTTCTACCTCACAGGTTTTTTTTTTTTTGCCTTCCTCTGGATCAACTTGTAGGATGACAGGCCGAACTGGATGGACAGATGTCTTTTTTCTGCCTTATGTACTATGTTACTATGTTACTAGACAAAAGAAGATTATAGCAGTATATTAGCTAAATTGCTCTACATTAGTTTTTTCGAATATTCGCTATATTGCTATATATTCTTGTTTTAGAATATTACGGATATTCTAAAAAAGGAATATATAGCACTATATCGAATATATTAGTTTTTTAGAATATTCATCTTTTTTTTTCAATCTGTACAGTTGTTCCACTTTGGCATACTCCTCCCCGACAAGCGTCCCCGTCACCATGGGAACGCCTGGGGGTTAGAATATACCATCAGATCTGAGTTTTCACGATCTCACTGGGGCGACTAAAGGAGGCCTTATTGGATGTACTAAAAGGGATTTTTAATACTGGGGGCACTATGGGGGCATAATTATTATTTTGGCCACAATAGGTTGATATTATCATTGCTAAAGGCATTATAAGGGATATTTTTTATATTGGGGGCAATATATGGAGAATTATTAGTACCTGGGGCATAATGGGGGATGTTATTAGTGCTGGATGCATTATTAATACTGGAGGCACTATAGGGGTATTATAACTAGGGACATTTTAGGGGTCATTGCTATTACTGGGGACATTTTAAGGGCATTGTTATTATTACTGGAGTCAATTCAGGGGGCATTATTACTGAAGGCATTACAGAGGGCAATATGACTTCTGGGGTACTATTTTTCTGCAGTATAGTATCTGAGAGCATTGAAGAGGACAGCAGTATTGGCAGCAGTTAACACAGTGTTGGGGGTTGCAGCAGGATGACACTTTCGGGGCACTAGGATGGAGAGGATCATGGAAAAGTGAGGCACTTAAGATGTCTGTGTGGAAAACTCTGCAGAGAGGAGACGTGGCTGAAAGAAGTAATCGTGGCAGTCTTGGTCAAATGGTGAAGATAAGGAAAGAGAACATCTACATCTACATTGGATAATACGTAATAATTCTATATACCCAATGAAATGACACTGGTCACAACTGTACATCCAAAGTCAAGAAAAAAAATCTTGCAAACTGTGACCAACAATAAGATACTGATTCACAGGCATCACAGCCCAGATTATTTCCGCTACTTCATGAGCTGCACATATAGGACCCTTGATCATACTATACATTCAGGTTTGTAAGAGGCTTCCAAAAAGTTATTGCCTCTTACAAAAAGTACTTGTATCCTCTTCAGTTTGCACTATTGCTGTGTGTTACGTTTGATGTACCTAAAGTGAAGTTAAGTGTTATGTGACTGTAACCTGCCTGTGATATGTAGATATTTTATATACTGTTTATTGCACGACATGTTTTAAAGGAAATGTGCAACATATTGAATCAAGTAGAAAACAAAAAGCATTCAGCAAATGAGAATGTGTATACCTTAGTAGCCCCTATGCTTTAGGGCTCATGCACAAGAACATAAGGGCTCTGTGCCCTGTGGGTCCACGATACGCAAGATACGGCCAAAGATAGGACACACTACGAAGTAACACTACGAAGCACTTCCGTGGGATTTTGAGTCTGTGCCTCCGCAACAGATGTCCTATGTTTTGCTGTATCTTACAGATCACGGACCCATTCAAGTCAATGTGTCTGCATCCGCAGCATGGAGTGCCCGCTGCCAGTGCCCGTGCATAGTGGACCGCTATATGAGGGTCACAGCACGGGCACTTAGCCCTTACGTTCGTGTGCCTGAACCCTTAATGACAGCCTTGCACACTCTTCACAGTCTTTCGATCAGCTTCACGAGGTAGTCACCTAGAAGGATTTTCCAAAGTCCCAAATCCCAAGAGTTCCCATCAGTTGGTTTAAGAGCGGTGAGAAATAAACAGGTGAGAATTTTTATTTATTTATTTTAAGCATTTAGTGGCATGAGGACAGTTCTACTTAACTTGGACACCCCCTTTAAATACACTGTGCATGGATTCGCTCTGGTAGGCAGGTTAGCGGACGCAGTATAGAGGCAACGGACCAGGTTTTAAATCAATCTTCAGTGTTTATTCACACTCATAACATAACACAACAGTCCCTTTTCAGGCTTGGTGCTTGTTCACACGCAGAAAAAACAAAATAATGTTCACATGGTATCCTGGGTGTCAGTTCACACCCGGCTGAATGCTCAGCCTCAGAAAGTCCACTTGCAGGCTGTAAGGTGGCCTGCCCGCCTGACACACGGTCTTCAGACCTCAGCGCAGAGATCTCCACAGCTCCGCTGTCAGAGGGAGGTAATCCACCCCACCTGACAGTGCGGACTGCTTTTAAACCTGCCAAGACCCAGCCTGGAATGTGGGGAGCAGCCACCCACCCAGCACTTTGACTACTCCCAGTAAAAGCCACCCCTGATCAGCTTTACAGCCATACTATACAGCTGAAGTGTCAGACTGCAATCTGCCGAGGTGACATGTACTGACCATCAATGATGGCCCCTTGTTCCTTCCTGCACCTGTTACATTGAACTTCATATTGACACCTAACACAAGAAAAAAAAAAACATTGAAAATGAAGTTAAAGTTTGACTATTTATTTAATGTATTATTCATAAAATCAAAGAAGACAGCTTTTGTCTTCCCTGCATTGTAAGGCTTATATCATTCCAAGGCTTATATCAAGTTTTCATTGCCCAGAGAAGTAAGATATAAGCTGGATATCAAACTGCATAGAAACCGATGTCAGTGAGGGGGAAAGTCATACTCACTTTTCACAGTACAAGTCCAAAATATCGAATCTGTTATAAAATGTAACTCTATCAAGAAACCAATGAGCAGTAATCAGCCCGGCAATGATGACATCTCCTTCCTTGTAATATTCATATTCATGGCTGGGCTCGAATCCTTCTAGGTAGCATTGAGGACTATTGATGTTATGAGATATAACAGGTAGTAGGAATATAAGCAGATGGGAGGCAACAGGACCAGGAGAGCAATTCATGGCATGGACAAGGTCTTCTTATTTTTGATAACATTCAACAGCTCTGCAGAACCTCATCACAGAAGATTCCAGGGCGTCAGACTGCAGTTGCTTATATTCACTGCCTGCTCCTGATTTAGACTCAGAGATTGCAACACGGCAACAGCAAGAGAGAAATAAATAAAACTTCAAGGTCTATATATTTATTTATTTTTTGTAAATTTGCCACAGTTCATTTTTGGAACTTAACTCATGACAGTTTTCATCTGCAACAACTAAAGACTTCATTGTCTGTAAATCAGAAGCTGTGAGAATATCCTGGGGTCATTAAAGTCATTCCCAAGAATTATTCTTATGTTCTGCAATGTCAAGATGTAAAGACCTTGAATTCTCATTTTTGGAATCTTCAAGCTTCTGTCCTTCATCATACTGCAGTAAATTATAAAGCCTTATAAAGAACTGATATAGGAAGAAAGGGTTTGGGTATCTGGAGAACTGGGCCGATTTTTCAGCTGACTACAAGATATACTGCAGTGACTGCCTGCACCGCACTAGAAGGGGGGCATCTGTACTGGGTAAAATCGTGGCCTAATACTACAGATTTTAGGGTGTTCATTGTCTTTTATATATACATAAGTAAATCTATTAATCCTTGCTTGTAAAAAATTGCGGCCCGATACTATAGATTTTAGGGTGTTTACATTATTTTATACATAAGTAAATCCTTTAATCCTTGATTGAGTAATCGAGGGTTAAATTGCGGTCTGATGCTACAGATGTTGAGGTGTTCACTAGGGACTAGCGGAGAGCTGCATGTCCGGGTTCGAGGGGTTCGGCCGAACTTTGTTTCAAAGTTAGATTCAGATTCCGAACTTGACCCCGAACAATGAACCCCATTGAAGTCAATGGGGACCCAAACTTTGGAGCACTAAAATGGCTGTAAAAAGTCATAGAAAGGGCTAGAGGGCTGCAAAAGGCTCCAACGTGGGCGCAAAAGCAGTAAAATTGCCCTGCAAACAAATGTGGATAGGGAAATGACTTTAAATGACATAAAATACATAGAAAAATAACAATCTTGAACCAAGAGGCGGAGGTCAAAAGGGAGTAGGAAGTTGAGGAGGCTGTGTACATGGCGGTGTAGGTGGAAGAGGCGGCAGAGGAAGCCAACACTCTTTCTGCTTGTTTTCTTCCACGTGTCCGTCAATTCTGCGTCAGGTTTCCTAGGGCCACGGCGTGATAGTTTGGTGCTTGTATGTCCTGGATTAAAACTAGGTAAAAATTTTTGTCTCAGTTAAAGATCTCACACGTCCCCTATCTGGGGACTATATATTAAAATAATATTTCTGCTACTACAAAAATCATGACTTTCACAGACATACTACACAGAATTTACTCCCCTACAACAGTTAGGATGGATTAAGGGAGTATTCTAATATATATATTTTTTTCATGATGGTTACAGACACACTGCACAGAAGAATTTCCTCTCCTACATTAATTGGATCGATTCAAAATGGGTCGTCTTCCTACAATTCTTAATTTTTTTTGTGGGGTGGGGGAGTGGTAACTGTTGACCATCAAACATTGGGAGACGGCAAAGAGAATGCACAAACTGTGCTGGAGTACAACAATGGCTAGGTGCGCCCGATATACTTCTCTACTCTGTCAATAAAAGACATAATAGTCTTGATTAGAGATGAGCAAATCGAAGTTGATGAAGTGGAATTCGATCCAAATTTCAGGAAAAATTTGATTCACACCGAAGCCTAATTTCCTTGCTCTTCATGGTAACGAATCAAATTTTTTCCAAAAATGGCTGCTGTGCATGTGAGAACATTGAGAAAGGAACTCTGGGAAGGCGGGATCACCCATAATGCCATGCATGCAGCCAATCAGCAGCCAGCTAGCCCGGTGATGTCACAGCCCTATAAATAGCATCAGCCAACTTAGATTCTGCCATTTACCAGTGTACTTAGTGCAGGGAGAGATGTCAGCAGGTGCTAGGGACAGTGTTAGAAAAAACTTCATTGTGCTAAAAAAATGGTTTACAAGTGCAGGGCAAGATTATTCAAGGAGTAGGGAAAGGATAGGGAGGAATCATTCCACAGCATTTATGTAGAACAAGGTTCAGTAGGGGAGGTTACAGCCTGGGTAATAGGAACAATCCTATTACACCTTCCTGCACTGTACATTGTGGTACAATTGTTTAGGTAGTGGGACTCCTACACTCATAAAGCCTATGCACTAAGTGAAAGGGCTGCCAAAAATTACAAGGAACCGGCCTCCAATACACCCTTTATTACACATAAAGGAGGGCATCATACACAGCCTTGAAAAATTATGATTGATGGCCTGCTGGTGACCCCCAAAAACATTTGGAGCAAGGGCCTGCTGATATGACCATCTAAAACATTATGGGCGAGGGCCTGCTGCCCCTTTGGTGACTCTAGATAACCTGGAGACGATCGCACGTCCCTGTGACGGCGACAATCCATTGTAGACCATGGGTAACGGGGAAATCATGGTTTGATTCCGGAGAGGAAATATTGAGAAAGAGCTACGGCTACGACATCCAAGCAAGGCAGCATGCGCACAAATTACCTATTAGGTAAAATTAGGTGAGGGCCTGCAGGTGAGCTGACCCTGTAAAATATTTTAGGTGCGGGACTGCTGGTGAGCTGACCCTGTAATTGATTGTAGGTGAAGGCCTGCTTGTGAGTGTCATGCCCCACTCTGACGTTGTGCGGAGGTCGGCCAGGATAGCAGCACGAGTTTAGTATTTGTTTTGGTGTCGTGCTGGATCCGCCTCTCATCAGGTGCACTGGGTGGAGTCATTAGTTTAAATGGTCTCCAGCTAAGTGCTCTGAGCGGATTAAACTGTTCATTTTGGTCTGAGAAGTTTGGAGGAAAGGTTGGCTGTCTGTTCCTGCTCTCAGAGATAAGTGGCATTTCTAGTTTGGTTGTTTGTGTCATCTAGCCCATCCAGGTTCTGTGCGAGCAGGCTGCTCCTTTCTCCCCACTTCACCATCTCAGGGAGTTCAGGGTTTTGTTAGTCCAGGCTGGTGGACACAGCACACCTACCTTTAAGGTCTGCCTGTGGGCTGAGCAGTGCAGGGAAAGAGGTCAGGGATTTACTAGGAGGTGACCCTTCCCCTGTCTCTCGTCCATAGCCTGGTTGGTGTGTTATCATTTACACTGAGTGCACGTCCGCAGTGACATTATAATCCGCCATACTGTGACTGCCATTGCTCAGCGCTTTTGTGATGGCGTCAATTGAGGCACTGGTTGACCGCATGCAGGGTTTATCCCTAGAGGTTGCAGATCTGTGTAGTACGGTCACACAGTGTCAGAGAGTGCTGGCATCAGGTACAGGTCAAATTGTTGGGGAGCCTAAAGTCGCTCTTCCTGAGAAATTTACAGGGGGTACTGATGATTTTTTCCGTTTCAAAGAGTCATGTAATTTGTACTTTCGATTGTGCCCTTTTTCATCAGGTAATGAGGATCAGAGGGAGGGTATCATCATGTCTTTGCTTAAAGGGGACGCGCAATCCTGGGCTTTTTCTCTGCCGCCCGGTTCTCTGGCCCTCCGGTCGGTGGAGGAATTTTTTAAAGCCCTGGGATTGATTTATGATGACCCAGATCGAGTTTCGATGGCTAAATCAAAATTACGTAACTTACTACAGGGTAAACATACTGCTGTAGTTTACTGCACAGAGTTTAGGAGGTGGGCTACTGAGTCGGGGCGTTACGTAGTCAGTTTTGTCAGGGGTTATCTGAAAGGTTGAAAGATGCCCTGGCTTTTCATGAATACCCAGATACTTTGGAGAACGCTATGTCTTTGGCTATACGTTTGGATAGACGTATCAGAGAGAGGTGTAAGGGTCCCTCCGTGCAGGGGATTCCTCCCGCGTGTGGTTTTATTTCACCAGCTGACCAGGGTGATATTGCTTGTTACTCTGGGGTAGGGGAGGAACTCATGCAGTTAGGTCAGATATCTTGCCATTTGGATAGCAGAGACTTTCGAAAAGTGCACAATTTATGTTTCTATTGCGGGAAGAGGGGTCATTTTGTTTTTTCTTGTCCTTATGTTAAACCACAGGGAGAAGAGAAAAAGAAAAAAGAAAAAAAAAACTCCCCTCACACTTGGTAGTATGAATGGTGTGGTGGAGCAGACTGGTATGCAAGTTCCCTGCAGTTCTCGTTTTCTCCTTTCAGCTATGGTGGCGCTAGAGTCTAGAAATGTGTCTGTTGATGTTTTTCTTGATTGTGGTGCTGGGGTAAATTTAATTGACTTTCTGTTTCTACAGGGCCTGGGACTAAGTACTTGCACATTAGAGAACGAGATTCGTGTTTTTGCAATTGATTCTTCCCCTCTTTCTCAAAGGAGCCTTACTCACATTGTTCGTGGTATTCTTTTAAGGGTGGGTGATTCACATGCTGAGATTATTTCTTGTTTTGTTATGAAGGATTTGCCAGCTCCAATAGTTTTGGGGTTGCCATGGTTGTCTAGACATAACCCAATTATAGACTGGCAAGCGAGACAAATCATCGGTTGGAGCAAGTTTTATTCGGATAATTGTCTTGTCACATCTATTTCTGAAGTGTCCATTTCGGCCTTGCCTCAGTATCTCTCGGATTTTTCGGATGTTTTTTCGGAGGGTGGGGCTCAGGAATTGCCCCCTCATCGTGACTATGATTGCCCAGTGAATCTCATTCCGGGGGCTTAGTTGCCTAAGTCTCGGCTTTACAACCTCTCTCAACCCGAGAGTGAGGTCATGCGAAAGTATGTCGCCGAGAGTTTGGCAAAGGGTCATATTAGACCATCTAAGTCTCCACTGGCTGTAGGTTTGTTCTTCGTGAAGAAGAAAGATGGATCACTGAGACCGTGTTTGGATTTCCGGGAGCTGAACCGTATTACAGTCCGGGATCCATATCCCCTGCCTTTGATCTCTGATCTTTTTGATCAGATTGTTGGAGCCAAGGTGTTCTCCGAGTTGGATTTGAGAGGAGCATACAATCTGATCAGGATCAAGGAGGGGGATGAGTGCAAAACGGCCTTCAATACGCACGAGGGTCATTTTGAGAACCTGGTGATGCCTTTTGGGTTGACGAATGCGCCAGCGGTATTTCAGCGATTCGTCAATGATATTTTTCATCACTTGGTGGGGAGGTTCGTAGTAGTCTACCTAGATGACATTTTAATTTATTCTCCTGATCTGAAGACCCATCAGGATCATGTGAGACAGGTTTTGACGATCCTTTGGGAGAATAAGTTATATGCCAAATTGGAGAAATGTTTGTTTGCGGTGCAAGAGCTTCCATTCTTGGGATACATGCTTTCTGATTCTGGTTTTCGTATGGACCCTGAAAAGGTCCGGGCGGTTCTGGAGTAGGACCGACCGGAGAATCAGAAAGCTTTGATGCGATTCTTGGGGTTTACTAATTATTATAGAAAATTTATTTTGAATTATTCCACTTTAGTCAAACCTCTTACTGATATGACCAAGAAGGGCGCTGATGTCTCTGTCTGGTCGGATGAGGCATTGCAGGCCTTTTCGGCTATTAAGGAGCGTTTTGCGTCTGCTCCCATTCTGGTGCAGCTGGATGTATCTCAGCCATTCGTGGTGGAGGTTGATGCATCAGAGGTGGGGGTTGGGGCGGTGCTTTTGCAGGGTCCTTCTCCTGGCAAGTGGGTTCCGTGTGCCTTCTTCTCCAGGAAGCTCTCGGTCGCCGAGAGGAATTATGATGTTGGAGATAGGGAGTTGTTGGCTATCAAGTTGGCCTTTGAGGAATGGCGTCACTGGTTAGAGGGGGCGTCTCACCCCGTTACTGTGTATACAGACCATAAGAATTTGGCTTACCTGCAATCTGCCAAGCGTCTGAACCCTAGACAGGCCAGATGGTCATTTTTTTTACCAGGTTAAATTTCGTGGTTACCTTTCACCCAGGGGTCAAGAACGTCAAGGGAGATGCCTTGTCTCGCAGCTTCCCTGGGGGAGGTGATTCTGAAGATCCAGCGCCGATTTTGGCGGATGGGGTGGTGGTCTCCACTCTGTACCCTGAATTGGAGATGGAGGTGTTGGGAGCTCAGGAGGAGGCTCCTGGTTCGTGTCCCCCAGGGAGGTTGTTTGTTCCTGAGGGCCTACGATACAAGGTGTTCAGGGAACATCACGATACTGTTCTCGCTGGACATCCTGGTGGTAAGTCCACCTGTGATCTGGTGTCCCGGAGGTTCTGGTGGCCAGGGTTACGTAAGAGTATTGAGAATTACGTGACAGCTTGTGAAACCTGCGCTCGGTCAAAGGTTGCTCATACTCGACCGCCTGGTTCACTTCTTCCATTGTCTATTCCATCTCGTCCTTGGACGCATTTGTCCATGGACTTTATTACTGACCTGCCGAGTTCCTCCGGGAGAACAGTGATTTTGGTGGTAGTCGACCGTTTCAGTAAGATGGCTCACTTTATACCACTAACGAGTCTGCCTAACGCTAAGACTCTTGCACAGATTTTTGTGGATAATATTGTGAAATTGCACGGTATTCCTTCGGATGTGGTCTCTCATAGGGGCACGCAGTTTGTCTCCAGGTTTTGGAGGGCGTTCTGCTCTCGGCTTGGTATTCAACTTTGTTTCTCGTTGGCTTTTCATCCACAGTCGAATGGTCAGACGGAGCGTACCAATCAAAACCTGGAGACCTACTTGAGGTGCTTTGTGGCTGAGAATCAGGAGGACTGGTCCTCATTCTTGTCCTTAGCAGAATTTGCATTGAATAACCGTAGGCAGGAGTCCACGGGTAAGTCGGCATTTTTTGGCGCATACGGTTTCCATCCTCAGTTTGGTACCTTTTTGGGTCTGGTTCCTCCGGGATGCCAGAGGAGGAGAGATTCTCTTCTGCCTTATCCTCTATCTGGCGGGGGATTCAAGGGAATTTGGAGAGGATGGGTGAGAGGTATAAACGAATGGCTGACAGGAGACGTGTGACTGGTCCGGACCTGTGTGTGGGTGATCTGGTGTGGTTGTCCACTAAGAATATCAGGTTGAGTGTGCCATCTTGGAAACTGGGTCCAAGATTTGTTGGTCCGTATAAAATTTCTGCGGTGATCAATCCTGTGGCGTTTCGGCTGGATCTTCCGCAGACTTGGAGGATCCATGATGTCTTCCACAGGTCTTTACAAAAAATATATGTTAAACCGGTGGTACCATCGCCATTGCCTCCTCCTCCTGTTCTAGTCGAGGGAAACTTGGAGTTTGAGATCTCCAGGATTCTCGACTCGAGAGTTCTGCGGGGTTCCCTCCAGTACCTGGTGCACTGGAGGGGATACGGTCCTGAGGAGAGGATGTGGGTTCCGGCGTCAGATGTCAACGCCAGCCGACTGGTGAGGGCCTTTCATAGGTCCCATCCGGATAAGGTTGGTCCAGGGTGTCCGGAGGTCACCCGTAGAAGGGAGGGTACTGTCATGCCCCACTCTGACGATGTGCGGAGGTCGGCCAGGATAGCAGCACGAGTTTAGTATTTGTTTTGGTGTCATGCTGGATCCGCCTCTCATCAGGTGCACTGGGTGGAGTCATTAGTTTAAATGGCCTCCAGCTAAGTGCTCTGAGCGGATTATACTGTTCATTTTGGTCTGGGAAGTTTGGAGGAAAGGTTGGCTGTCTGTTCCTGCTCTCAGAGATAAGTGGCATTTCTAGTTTGGTTGTTTGTGTCATCTAGCCCATCCAGGTTCTGTGCGAGCAGGCTGCTCCTTTCTCCCCACTTCACCATCTCATGGAGTTCAGGGTTTTGTTAGTCCAGGCTGGTGGACACAGCACACCTACCTTTAAGGTCTGCCTGTGGGCTGAGCAGTGTAGGGAAAAAGGTCAGGGATTTGCTAGGAGGTGACCCTTCCCCTGTCTCTCGTCCAGAGCCTGGTTGGTGTGTTATTGTTTACACTGAGTGCACGTCCGCCGTGACAGTGAGCTGACCCTGGAAAAGATTTTAGGTGTGGGCCTGCTGGTGAGCTGACCCTGTAAAAGATTTCAGGTTTATGCCTGCTGGTGAGCTGACCCTGTAAAACATTATATGTGAGGGCCTTCAGATGAGCTGACCCTGTAAAACATTATATGCGAGGGCCTGCTTTTGAACTGATCCTCTAAAAAATTATATGCAAGGGCCTGCTGGTGAGCTGACCCTCTAAAAGGTTGTAGGTGAGGGCCTGCAGGTGAACTGACCCTCAAAAACATTATATACGAGGGCCTTCAGGTGAGCTGACCCTGTAAAAGATTGTAGGTGAAGGCCTGCTGGTGAGCTGACCCTGTAAAAAATTATATGTGAGGGCCTGCTGCTGAGCTAACCCTCTAAAAAATTATATGCGAGGGCCTGCTGATGAGCTTATCCTGTAAAACATTATATGCGAAGGGCATATATGTGAGGGCATTATTTGCAACGAATAAGCATGTGTTGATATAATGGAAGAGGAGAAGGAGGATGAGAAATGGAAGATTCAACCATATACCCTTGTTTGTGGTGAAAGGGGTGCATGGGAATACAGTGTATTCAGTACATTATAAACTACACATTTAAAGTGCCTTTATGTTCATCAGCTTTCCTCTGGTGGAGTCGAGAAGTCATGGTCAATCCAAGCTTTGTTCATTTTTATAAGAGTGAACCTGTCTGCATTTTCAGTTGACAGGCGGATACGCTTATCTATTATAATGCCACCAGCAGCACTAATTACCCGCTCAGACAAAACGCTGGCGGCAGGGCAGGCCAGCACCTCCAAGGCGTAGAGAGACAGTTCGTGCCACTTGTACAGCTTGGACACCCAGTAGTTGTTAAGGCACTGAGGGATCATTGAGGACACTGACACTGTCTGCTATATACTCCTTCACCATCTTCTAAAATGTTTCCCTCCATGTGACACTAGGCAGCGCATCAGGGTGAGGGTGCTGGGGGGGGGGGGGGGTGTCATGAAACTGTCCCATGCTTTGGAGAGTGTGGCCCTGCCTCTGTTGGAACTGTTGTGTGTTCCACTTGTCTCCTCTCCTCGGTTGCCCAAGGAACTACGGACTCTGCCGCCAGTGTTGTCAGATGGAAATTTTTGGAGCAATTTTTCAACAAGGACCTTCTGGTATTGCACCATTTTGCTCGTCCTCTCCACCACAGGAATGAGAGATGACAAGTTCTCTTTGTAGCAGGGGTCGAGAAGGGTGAACAACCAGTAATCCGTGTTGTCTAAAATGCGTATAATGCGTGGGTTGTGGGAAAGGCAGCCTAACATGAAGTCAGCCATGTGTGCCAGAGTACCAACAGGCAATCAGTCATCAGGAGAATTACTCTCAATCTCCTCATCCTATTCTGCCCACCCACGCAGAACAGATGTAATTAAACTTCCATGGGTACTACCCTCTGTAGCGGAGGCAGCCGTCTTCTCCTCCTCTTCATCGTCCTATTCGCGTTGAGAAGACGAACTGAGGGTAGTCTGGCTATCACCCTGTGTAATGTCTTCCCCAATTTCCACCTCTTCCACATGCAAAGAGTTTGAGTAGACAGAAGTGGGATGGTAATAGCGTTATAGACGCTCACTATCTGTGTTGATTCCTCAAAGTTTTTTAAAGCCTCACAGAGGTCAGACATCCTTGCCCACTCCTCGCTTGTGAATAGCGGAAGTTGACTGGAAAGGCGACAACCATGTTGCAGCTGGTATTCCACTACTGCCCTCTGCTGCTCACAATGCCTGGCCAACATGTGGCAGAGTTATTTACTGTGACATCATGTTTTGGATGTCACATAACTGTTATATATTATGTTCACAGAAGCAGAAAAGATAGTATGCCTTTAAGATTCATTATATTAATGTAAGGTAAGCTCAGTGACACAGCAGAAACAACAGAAAGCATAGTGTTAATCTGTTGTTGCTGGGCAGAAGTCTAGACCAATAATAGACAACTTCTCACACATCAAGAGTTTTCACCAATCACAGCCAGCCTCACACACAGCCTGTCTGAGAATTCCCCTAGCTGGAATTAGTACTCACCAGAGAGAGGAGCTGAACATACACACAGTTCCAGTCAGAGTCCAGTTTTATGGGAACAAGAGGCCAAAATATTGTTAGTATTGTGATTAGAACTGTATACTGAACCAGTTATATGTGTGTTTACTTACAGTTCCACCAAATTGCAAGCATACAAACCAGATTCCATACAAATTTCAAACATACAAACCAGATTCCATACAAATTGCATACAAACTGCGAACTGTGAATACCAGATCATAAGCAATTACTTACTGCAAACCAATTTGAGCAAGCAGAACTATTAGTTAGACCTCAGATATACCTCTCAGAGAGATCATAAAGTGCTTAAATAACTTAAAGTGAGAGTACAGATACTCAGGAGAGAAATATATCCACCATTTTATGTTGAATGACAAGATTGAACAGTTGAACCACCATCTTATGCATACCGCCATTTTGTGATATATTTTCAACACGTGTTTTGTACATGGACTATCTGCTGCGGAGGCGGCAGTGTTATATATGAAGAAAAGTTGAAGTTAATAAAGAAGTTATTTGAAGCATTTGGTGTGCTCTTTAAACCTACTGTTTCCATAGAACAGCGCTAGAGGAATTACAGAGTAATAGACAGTCTGGTTAGACTAAAAGTCAGAAATATCAAAATTCTGAAGGCACTTCATAGTACTGCGCCTGCCACAGGCATGGCCCTGGAGCAGGCCCTGTACCCTCCCCTGTCCTCAACCTGCATCTGTCCTTTTCTGTTCCCTCAGACAGAGAAGTATTATATGCTGTGGGGTCAGCCCCACTATATAGCGAGGATGAGCTACTAGAGGAGAGTCAGCAGCTACTGACCAGCCAAGATGTGGAGGAGACATCCACCGCTTCCTACACTAGGCGGGCAGGTAGTGATGAGGAGAGTGGCATGGGAGCTGGTGTTGCGAGCGGTCACGCTCCTGACCCATAGACAGTTGAGGAGGACATCAGTGACGTGCACACTACTCATTGATGATGATGATGTAGCTGATCGCACTTGGGAGTCGGCTGACAATGGGGCTTCATCATCGGGAAAAGATGGTGGCAGCTTGCCCATGAGGCAGCGGCAAAGCCAGCAAGTCGCTAGGGTGGCCGGGAGTCAGCAGGGAGGCAGCAGTGGGAGATTGGTAGCCAAACGTGCCCGGGGTAGACAATCTGCTGCCTGTCATCTGCATGTCATACTGACTCACAGTAATGTTTCAATACCACATGCGATTCCCCGCGAATAAATTAGGATCGAACCAATTTTTAAAAAAAAATTTGGAGAGCCGGCCGAATCAATTTTTTTAAAAATTTGCTTACCTCTAAATATAATAAGAGAGGAGACTTCATCATCGGAGGACTGTTCTCTGTCATGTGGATCAATCCTAGAAATCCCAATTTTATAATATCTGAAGAAAGAATTTTAGACAATATTTAAGTCTTTTGTTCTACATTCATATATCTTCCAATTTAACTCATATTTCTTGATCTACTTATAGTTTTAGATCTTCGTGGACATTTTTCAGAATTTTGAAGAATGTGGTGACTTTAAGAAGGCAGTTCAGTATTTTTTTTTCTTGTTGAATTCTGCTTCCAGTATAGTCATACATCTGAGCATGGCAGAATTCATGCTGATGTAAAGAGCTAGACTGGGCAACTATGTTAAAACTCCTAAATGTTGGAGGTTAAGGGTTCTGCAGGTCTGCCTCCTGATCCCATAAGCAAACAGCTAATCTCTCCAGAGGAAACTAATGTCAGCTGGACATTTCCCTGCAATGGTTGCATATAGTAAATACATTGCTTTCTAATAGTATGATCGCAAATTATTTAACTGCAACCAACTGTATAATTGATAAATGATTAGAGACGGTTCTGGTGCTTCCAAAGGCCTCTACTTAGGAGTTATCCTGCAGTATTTGCAAACATAATCCATCATTTTCATCCAGCAATGGTTGTATGTAGTGAATATAATAGTGTTATTAGCACATTATCTAATTGTAACCCACTGTATAAATGATAAATGACCAGAGACATGTGTCTGGTTCTTCCACAGGCCTCTTCTCAGGAGCTATGCTGCTGCATTGGCTTTAAGCTACACTGTTCAGAAAATTAACGAGGATCCAGAACTTCTCCCTAATATCACTCTGGGTTATTATGTGTTTGACGCTTCTGGGATGAGAACTGTACAAAGCGTCCTACAGGTTCTGTCTGGTATATCTTATGGGGTTCCAAACTATTCCTGTAGGAAACATGAGGAAATTGCTGGATTTGTGGGATATTCATTCGAAATGGACACATTTTACAAATATACGGCTACAGCAAGGTGAGTCTGACCTGAGGCTGATGAATCCTGGATTTTATAGAAATAGGAGTAAAGCTCTAGATACAGATGAAAAAATAGTATTGTGTCCAGAAATATAGCAGATATAATACTGAGATAACGGCAGATAATGATTTTGTTGCAATAAGACGTTAAGCCAGTCAAGATAATGTTGAGTACGTATTTAACTATCTAGCAGGATATTAATGGCACTAACCCCTTCCAGACACAGCCTCATTTTCTAAATCTGACATGTGTCACTGTATTTGGTAAAAACTCTGGAATGCTTTTATTTACCCAAGCCATTCTGAAACATTAACCTCTTCTACTCCAGGCCAATTTTTAGCCTCCGGCCCAGGTCATTTTTTTTCAAATCTGACATGCGTCACTTTATGTAGTAATAACCCTGGAAGGCTTTTACTTATCCAGGCCATTCTGAGATTGTTTTCTCATGACACATTGTACTTCATGAAAGTAGTAAGTTTGAGTCAATATATTTCACATTTATTTATAAAAAAAATCAAAAATTAAAAAAAAATGGAAAAATTCACAATTTGCAAAATTTCTATTTCTCTGCTTTTAAAATTGATAGTGATTCCTCATAAAATCTTTCCCTATATGTCTACTTTACGTTGGCATCTTTTTGTAAATTATGTTTTATTTTTTAGGATTTTAGAAGACTTAGAATTTAGAAGCAATTCTTCGAATTTTTCAGAAAATTTCCAAAACCTACTTTTAAGGGCCAATTCAGTTATGATGTCACTTTGAGGGGTTTAGTTAATAGAAATCATCCATAAATGATTTAGAAATAGAGATGAGCGAATCGAATCTGACGAAGTGGAATTCTATCCGAATTTCAGGAAAAATTAGATTCGCAACGAATGCAAATTTCCTTGCGCTTCGTGGTAACAAATCGCAATTTTTCCTAAAATGGCAGCTACACGTGTGAGGACATGGGGTAAGGAACTGCCAATTTGCTGGTGCTGCAGTCCATCCTTTTCCAAGTGGTCGACTCTGCACCTTTCAGAGAACTGATGGTTTGTGCTGAGCCGAGGTGGAGAGTCCCAAGCCATCATTTCTTTGCCAAAAAAGCAGTACCAGCCCTGCACAAATATGTAGAACAGGGAGTGGGCCAGTCCCTGAGCCTGTCAGTGTCTGCAAAAGTGCATGGCAGCGCCGACGCGTGGAGCTGTAACTACGGTCAGGGACAGTACATGTCCTTTATGGCCCACTGGGTGAATGTGGTTCTCGCACAGCCACACCAGCAACTTGGCCTGGTCACGCTGCTTCCGACTCCACGTTGTCATGCGACAATGTCCGCCTCTGCATCCTCATCCTGCACCATGTCCTCAGCCTCCACTGCAGGGACAAGTCACAGTGCCCCTCCAGCACATCACATGTGCAGGGCATGGTGGTGTTACGCTGTTCTGCACTTCGTTTGCCTGGGCGAACAGAGTCACACAGGGGAGTAACTGCTCCGCGTGATTCATCAAGAAATCGAATACTGTCTTTCTCCGCGACAACTGAAAATCGGAACCATGGCGACTGACAATGGGAAGAACGTTGGCGCTGCATCAAGGAAGGCGTGTTGGCGCTGCATCAAGGAAGGCTGAGCCATGCACCTTGCATGGCACACGTGTAAAATCTGGTTGTCAAGCGGTTCCCGAAGTCTTCCACCCATTTGCAAGACATCCTAAAAATGGCCAGGAAACTTTGCATGCAATTCAGCCACTCGTACACCGCAAAGCACACCCACCTTGAGCTGCAGTGGCAGTACAGTATCCCCCAACATAAGCTGATATGCAAAGTTTCCACCCGTTGGAATTCCACCCTCCATATACTGGACTGACTATACTAACAGAGAAAGGCCATCAACGATTTCTTGATGATGCAAGCAGATAGGAATACTCCCCTGTGTAACTTCGATGTCAGTCAGTGGCAGCTTATGCTTGACACCTGCCGTTTGCTCAGTCCCCCTCCTCCTCTTCTGAAGCAGTGGAATGACGTCGTTCATCTCGTAGTCCTGGCGACTGACAAAAAATTGGAGCACAGGCAATGTGTAGTGAAATGGGTGGTTTTTCTACTCAGGTGACAGGAGAGGAGGAGCAAGAGCAGCCAAAGGAGCTACAGGGTGATGAGGAAGATGAGACAGAGGACCCAGACACACCGTGGCAGTATTCAGTGGAAATGAGACAGAGAGTCCCTTCAAGTCACTTGCATAAATGGCCCTATGCATGCTCACTTGCTTGCGTAGTGTGGGGATTTGCTCTGGTAGGCACGATTGCGGACGCAGTATAGAAGCAACGACAACGTCTTTAACTTAAACAGTTCGGTGTTTATTCACCCAAAAGGACAAGCAAAACAAAAAGTCAGTTTTAAGAAAAACAGTCACCTTGAGTCTGGTGTTTGTTCATACCATGCAGCAATGCAGAAGTCCTTGGACATAGCAGAAACCTCCTGCTTTCACGCCAACAAGGTAGCAGGTCTTTATCCAGGCCCAAACTCCCAGGTCCCAACACAGAGACTGACAGAGCTTCATTGTCAGAGAGGAGTAAATTCTCACCACCTGACAGTGCTGACTGTGTTTTATAGCCCAAACCAAGACCCGGCCTGGAACGTGGGGAGCAGCCACCCACTCTGCACTTTGGCTGCTCCCAGTAAGAGCCGGCCTAGATCGTCTTTACAGCCATACTAAATAGTTAAACCATCTCAGCCAGCACTAGCTGCCGCTGACACATGAAATTACCATCTTATACCTCACTGAAGCCAGGAATCTCGGTGACACATACCTTCCATCAATGACAGACCCTTGCGCCTTCCTACATACCTCCCCCCTTTGTTCAACCCTGACAGACAGTGTACCCGGGACAGGGTATCTGCGTTTCCCTGTAAGCGGCCTGCCCTGTGTTCCACTGAGAACTTGAAGTTCTGTTACGACAAGAACCATCTGGTGACCCGAGCATTTCTCTCTTTGGCTTGACTCATCCACTTAAGAGGGGAATGGTCGGTCACCAGACGGAACTTTCTCCCCAACATATAATAGCGGAGCGACTCGAGTGCTCATTTGATGGCCAGGCACTCTCTCTCCACTATACTGTACCTAGTCTCAGCTGGGTTAAGCTTTTGGCTCAGGAAAACAACAGGATGTTCCTCCCCATTGATGTCCTGAGAGTACAGCTCTGAGGCCTACTTCAGAGGCATTGGTCTGTCCCACAAATTCCCTCTTGAAGTCAGGTGTCCCCAATACCGGGGACCCACACAGGGCAGACTTCAAAGCGGAGAAAGCCTTTTCCGCCTGTTCATTCCACTGAACCGTCACTGACTTGCGTCCCTTCAAAAGGCCTGTCAATGGTGAGGCGACTGTAGCACAATTGGGGACAAACCTCATATAGTACCCCACCATACCCAGGAACAACTTTGCTTGCCGAGTAGTGACAGGTCGGGGGCAATTCCTAATTGCCTCAATTTTGTTTACCTGAGGTTTGATCATTCTGCGCCCAATTACATACCCCAGGTACTTGTTCTCTTCTAACCCTATGTCACGAATGGTGTACAGGAGACAAGACAATACCAAATAAACAATGTCTCTCTGGATCCACAACTAAGGAACAAAGGGAGACCCCTGCAATAGACCTGCCGCTCTCCCTCACTGCTCAGCCTATGCGAACACCCCAAAGGTGGATGGGCGCATATCCACGTTCCTCGGCTATCTATTACCTGAAGACCCTACAATAGTGAAGGGACACGACCACCGGCTCCCTACACTGACACGGAGGGAGTCAGGGTCTCCTGGATCCAGAAAAGACAAAATCATAAATACATAACCAGCACTTATCTTGCAGACGACTGAGGACTGAGGACAGAGGACTGGAAACAGCATGCACACACACTTCAGGAAGTTGTATCAGCCGCACACTACTGCATTATGGGGAGGCATTTAAAGGGCAGCAATCAGTCCGACTGCATGACAGCTGAGATAGACTAACGAGATGAGAAACTAAACCAAAACAAAGAAATTCAAGGAGGAGGATCTGAAAAACTCCTGTGAGCGTTTCTCAGCTGTCTGGCTGTGACAGTACCCCTCCCTCTAGGAGTGGACTCCGGACACTCAGAGCCCACCTTCTCAGGATGGGACCTATGGAAAGCCCTGATGAGACAAGAGGCCTTAATGTCCGTCACTGGGACCCACATCCTCTCCTCAGGACCATAACCCTCCCAATGAACGAGGTACTGGAGGGAACCGCGGACAAGACGAGAATCCACAATCCTAGAGACCTGAAATTCAAGATTTCCATCAACCATAATCGGAGGAGGAGGCAAAGGCGAGGGTACAATAGGTTGAACATAAGGTTTCAATAAGGACTTATGAAAAACATTATGGATCTTCCAAGTCTGAGGAAGATCAAGACGGTAGGCAACAGGATTGATGACAGACAGGATCTTGTAAGGCCCAATAAACCTAGGACCCAACTTCCAGGAGGGAACCTTCAATTTGATATTCTTGGTAGACAACCACACCAGATCACCAACATTCAGGTCCGGACCAGGCACACGTCTCTTATCCGCCACACGCTTATATCTCTCACTCATGCTCTTTAGATTATCCTGAATCTTTTGCCAAATAGATGATAAAGACGAGGAGAATCTGTCCTCATCAGGCAAACCAGAAGAGCCCTCTCCCGAGAAAGTCCCAAACTGCGGATTTAAACCCATATGCACCAAAAAATGGTGACTTATCAGAGGACTCCTGACGACGGTTATTTAAAGCAAACTCAGCAAGGGACAAAAAAGAACACCAATCCTCCTGATTCTCCGCCACAAAACTGCGCAGATATGTCTCCAGATTCTGATTGACGCGCTCTGTCTGGCCATTCGACTGCGGATGGAAAGCAGAAGAGAATGACAACCGAACCCCCAAGCGAGAACAGAAAGCCTTCCAGAATCTGGAAACAAACTGCGTGCCCCTATCAGAGACTATGTCTGAAGGAATCCCATGCAATTTGACAATGTGGTCAATAAATGCCTGCGCCAGCGTCTTAGCATTGGGCAAACCAGGAAAAGGGATAAAATGCACCATTTTGCTAAAACGGTCCACCATCACCAGAATCACAGACTTCCCCGAGGAACGAGGCAAGTCCGTTATGAAGTCCATGGACAGATGTGTCCAAGGACGGGAAGGAATGGGCAAAGGAAGGAGAGGACCTGATGGCCGTGAATGAGGGACCTTGGCACGAGCGCAAGTCTCGCAAGCTGCCACAAAACCCTCAACCGACTTACGAAGCGCAGGCCACCAGAATCTCCGAGCGATGAGATCCAGTGTGGCTCTTGCCCCCGGGTGCCCAGCAAGGACCGTATCGTGGTGTTCTTTAAAAATCTTGTGTCTCAAAGCGAGAGGCACAAACAACCTCCCAGGAGGACAAAGATCAGGAGCTTCTGACTGGGCTGCCTGCACCTCTGCCTCCAATTCAGGAAAAAGAGCAGAGACCACCACACCTTCAGCCAAAATGGGACCCGGGTCTTCAAAATTCCCACCTCCCGGAAAACAACGTGACAGGGCATCTGCCTTCACATTCTTAACCCCAGGGCGGAACGTAACAACAAAATTAAACCTTGAAAAGAACAAAGACCATCTGGCCTGTCTCGGGTTCAGACGCTTGGCTGACTCCAAGTAGGCCAGATTTTTATGGTCAGTAAACACGGTAATAGGGTGTCTGGCTCCCTCTAGCCAATGGCGCCATTTCTCAAAAGCCAACTTGATGGCCAACAATTCCCTATCTCCCACATCATAATTTCTCTCTGCGGAGGAGAGTTTCTTTGAGAAAAAGGCACACGGTTGCCATTTGGCAGGAGAGGAACCCTGAGATAAGACCGCACCCACCCCTACCTCAGAAGCATCAACCTCAACTATGAAGGGTAACGAAATATCAGGTTGTACTAGGATGGCAGCGGAAGCAAAACTCTCCTTGATATTAGAAAAGGCCTTACGCGCCTCTACCGACCAGGAAGAAAAATCTACCCCCTTTCTGGTCATATCAGTGAGTGGTTTAACAACAGAGGAATAATTCAAAATAAATTTCCTGTAATAATTAGCAAAGCCCAAAAAACGCATCAGCGCCTTCTGATTCTCAGGAAGCTCCCACTCAAGCACAGCGCGGACCTTCTCGGGGTCCATGCGAAAACCAGAAGCGGAGACAAGAAACCCCAGAAATTGGATCTCTGGAACCGCAAACACACATTTTTCCAGTTTCGCGTATAATTTATTCTCCCGCAGGATGAGCAAGACCTGACGTAAGTGTTCCTTATGAGTCTTGAAATCAGGAGAAAAAATCAAAATGTCATCCAAATACACTAATACAAATTTTCCCATTAAATGATAAAAAATGCTGTTGATGAAATGCTGAAAAACGGCTGGGGCATTCATCAAACCAAAAGGCATAACCAAATTCTCAAAATGGCCCTCAGGGGTATTGAAAGCCGTCTTCCATTCGTCTCCTTCTCTGACCCTAACCAGGTTGTATGCCCCTCTTAGGTCTAATTTGGAAAAGACTTTAGCCCCAACAACCTGGTTAAACAGGTCCGGGATCAGAGGAAGCGGATAAGGATCACGAATAGTGATACTGTTCAGCTCCCTGAAATCCAGACAAGGTCTTAAAGAACCATCTTTTTTCTTAACAAAGAAAAAAACAGCGGCAACAGGTGACTTCGAGGGTCGTATGTGTCCTTTTCTCAGACTCTCAGAGATATAAGCACGCATAGCGACCCTCTCAGGTTGGGAGAGATTGTATAAACGAGATTTAGGCAGCTTGGCGCCTGGGATGAGATTAATAGGGCAATCATACTCCCTGTGCGGAGGTAAACCCTGAACTCCACTCTCAGAGAAGACATCCAAAAATTCAGAGAGGAAAGGTGGTACAGTCTTAGTAGAAACCTCAGAAACAGATGTTATGAGGCAATTCTCTCTGCAAAAGTTACTCCAACCATTTATTTGCCTCGCTTGCCAATCAATGGTGGGGTTATGTTTAGTGAGCCAGGGTAGCCCCATCACTAGAGGAGTAGGCAAACCGCTAAGGACGAAACATGACACATCCTCAACATGAGCATCACTCACAATTAAACGGATATTGTGAACTATGCCCTTTAATGATTTCTGAGAAAGTGGAGCTGAATCAATAGCAAAAACAGGAATATCTTTTCCCAAAGTGCATACCTGGAAACCATGAGTTATTGCAAATTGATTATCAATGAGGTTGACAGCTGCTCCACTATCCACAAAAATCTCACAAAAAATGCTCTTGCTCTCTAGCGCCACCCTAGCAGGCAGGACAAAACGGGAACTACAAGCAAACGGAAAACCTTCAATTTCCGCCTCAACCCTGCCAATAGTAACAGACGGAACATTTTTAAAAGATTTTTTCCTTTTTGTCTCTTTATTACTTCCAGAAAACTGCCTGAATCTCCTAGAGGGACAAACATTTGCCAGATGATTTATACCTCCACAACAAAAACAAACTCTCCCCTGCGGGCTGAATCTTCTATTGTAAGAGGCAATCAACCCCAGCTGCATGGACTCCTGCTCAGAAAGGGCTGACAGCGACTGAGACCCCTGTGCACAGAATGAGACCGCTGAACTGTCCCGGGACTGAGTATGACAGGAAGGAGAGATCTCTCCTCTCTCTCTAAGACGCCTGTCAATACGAACAGCCTGAGACATAGCAGAATCCAAGGAGGTAGGTCTTTCATGAAAGGCAAATGCATCTTTCAATCCCTCTGAAAGACCATAACAAAATTGACTTCGGAGTGCAGCATCATTCCAACCCGTATCTGCTGCCCATCTCCGAAATTCTGAACAGTATATCTCTGCGGATTGTTTACCCTGGCATAACAGACGTAGTCTAGACTCAGCCAGAGCAATACGATCCGGATCATCATATATCTGACCCAGGGCTAAAAAGAATTCATCCACTGAACGAAGGGGCCGTGCCCCCTCCGGCAGCGAAAAGGCCCAGGACTGAGCGTTACCCCTGAGCAGCGATATAATGATCCCCACCCTCCGTTCTTCATCACCAGACGAATGGGGAAGAAGGCGAAAATGGAGTTTGCAAGCCTCTCTAAAACGCACAAAATTCTCACTACCCCCGGAGAACGTATCCGGGAGCGAGATCTTAGGCTCAGCACAAACTCCATGAACGCAAGCTGAACCGGTCACTTGAAACTGAGAAAAAGTCTTACGGAGATCAGCTACCTCCAAAGAAAGACCCTGAAAGCGTTCAGCCAAAAGTGAAACCGGATCCATGCTTGAGACGGTTTAGGCGGCTGATAATGTCACGAATGGTGTACAGGAGACAAGACAATACCAAATAAACAATGTCTCTCTGGATCCACAACTAAGGAACAAAGGGAGACCCCTGCAATAGACCTGCCGCTCTCCCTCACTGCTCAGCCTATGCGAACACCCCAAAGGTGGATGGGCGCATATCCACGTTCCTCGGCTATCTCTTACCTGAAGACCCTACAATAGTAAAGGGACACGACCACCGGCTCCCTTCACTGACACGGAGGGAGTCAGGGTCTCCTGGATCCAGAAAAGACAAAATCATAAATACATAACCAGCACTTATCTTGCAGACGACTGAGGACTGAGGACAGAGGACTGGAAACAGCATGCACACACACTCCAGGAAGTTGTATCAGCCGCACACTACTGCATTATGGGGAGGCATTTAAAGGGCAGCAATCAGTCCGACTGCATGACAGCTGAGATAGACTAACGAGATGAGAAACTAAACCAAAACAGAGAAATTCAAGGAGGAGGATCTGAAAAGCTCCTGTGAGCGTTTCTCAGCTGTCTGGCTGTGACACCCTATTGCGCACTTTTTTGGGTTAGCAGTTAAGCCAGCCTTCCTAAGGGAGTCCACTACAGCCTGTACTTTAGTTAGGTGACTTTCCCAGTCAGTGCTAGGGATAACGATATCATCCAGGTACGCAGAAGCATACCGACGATGTGGGCGTAGTACAACGTCCATTAGCCTTTGAAACGTGGCGGGAGTGCCATGTAGACCAAAGGGTAATACCTTGTACTGATACAGCCCCTCTGGTGTGATGAAAGCAGTTTTTTCCTTGGCACCCTCCGTCAAGGGTACCTGCCAGTACCCTTTGGTGAGGTCCAACACAGAAAAATATTGGGCTTGGCCTTAGTAACATAGTACATAAGGCCGAAAAAAAACATTTGTCCATCCAGTTCGGCCTGTTATCCTGCAAGTTGATCCAGAGGAAGGCAAAAAAAAACCTGTGAGGTAGAAGCCAATTTTCCCCACTTTAGTGGAATAAAAAATTCCTTCCCAACTCCAATCAGACAATCAGAATAACTCCCTGGATCTACGACCCCTCTCTAGTAGCTATAGCCTGTAATATTATTACACTCCAGAAATACATCCAGGCCCCTCTTGAATTCCTTTATTGTACTCACCATCACCACCTCCTCAGGCAGAGAGTTCCATAGTCTCACTGCTCTTACCGTAAAGAATCCTCTTCTGTGTTTGTGTACAAACCTTCTTTCCTCCAGACGCAGAGGATGTCCCCTCGTCACAGTCACAGTCCTGGGAATAAATAGATGATGGGATAGATCTCTGTACTGACCCCTGATATATTTATACATAGTAATTAGATCTCCCCTCAGTCGTCTTTTTTCTAAAGTGAATAACCCTAATGTTGATAATCTTTCAGGGTACTGTAGTTGCCCCATTCCAGTTATTACTTTAGTTGCCCTCCTCTGGACCCTCTCCAGCTCTGCTATGTCTGCCTTGTTCACAGGAGCCCAGAACTGTACACAGTCCTCCATGTGTGGTCTGACTAGTGATTTGTAAAGTGGTAGGACTATGTTCTCATCACGGGCATCTATGCCCCTTCTGATGCAACCCATTATCTTATTGGCCTTGGCAGCAGCTGCCTGACACTGGTTTTTGCAGCTTAGTTTGCTGTTTATTAAAATTCCTAGATCCTTTTCCATGTCAGTGTTACCGAGTGTTTTACCATTTAGTATGTACGGGTGACTTGCATTATTCCTTCCCATATGCATAACTTTACATTTGTCAGTGTTAAACCTCATCTGCCACTTATCTGCCCAAGCATCCAATCTATCCAGATCCCTCTGTAGTAGTATACTGTCCTCTTTAGTATATATATACAGTATACTGTCCTCTGTAGTATGCATACAGTATACTGTCCTCTTCAGTGTAAATTACTTTACACAGTTTAGTGTCATCTGCGAAAATTGATACTTTACTATGCAAGCCTTCTACGAGATCATTAATAAATATATTGAAGAGAATAGGGCCCAATACTGACCCCTGAGGTACCCCACTAGTGACAGTGACCCAATCTGAGTGTGTACCGTTAATAACCACCCTCTGTTTTCTATCCCTCAGCCAGTTACTTACCCACATACAGACTTTTTATCCCAGTCCAAGCATTCTCATTTTATATACTAACCTTTTATGTGGTACAGTGTCAAATGCTTTGGAGAAGTCCAGATATACGACATCCATTGATTCGCCGCTGTCAAGTCTAGAACTTACCTCCTCATAGAAACTGATTAAATTAGTTTGGCATGACCGATCCCTCACAAAGCCTCACGAAGGCCTTACTTCTCAATAAGCTCATCCACTCTGGGCATGGGATATGCGTCAAACTTGGACACCTCATTCAGTTTGTGGAAGTCGTTACAGAACTGCAATGTCCCATCTGGCTTATGCATTAAGACTATCGGACTGGCCCATTCACTTTTTGACTCCTTGATGACACCTAGCTGGAGCATTAGCTGCACTTCGTCCGCAATGGCTTGTCGCCGAGCCTCGGGTACCCGGTACGGTTTTAACCAGACTTTTGCCTGAGGCTCAGTGATAATGTCATGCTGGATTATGGACGTGCGTCCAGGGAGGTCCGAGAACACATTCGTGCTCCGACTAATCAACTCCCTGGCTTCCTGAGCCTGATTAGAGGAGAGGCTGTCAGCAATTTTCACTGTGGCAGCCGCTTCCCTTGCTACAGACAGAGGGGCCGAAACCGCTTCCCTTAAGAACCCTGGTCGTCGGCTGTCTTCCGTACAGGTTTCCCTATCTTTCCATGGTTTACACAGATTCACATGGTACACCTGCTCCGGCTTTCGCCTCCCTGGCTGGTGTACCTTGTGATCTACCTCTCCAATTTTTTCAAGTACCTCGTAGGGCCCTTGCCACCTAGCTAGGAACTTCCTGTCTACAGTCAGTACCAGAACCAACACCCTATCACCCGGGTTAAAGTTCAGGACCTGAGCCTGCCGATTATAGACCCTACTCTGGGCTCGCTGTGCTGCCTCCATATGCTCCCTAACCAGAGGTAACACTGTTTCCATCCATCCTTGTATCTGGGTGACGTACTCCACAACACTTTTGTGCGGTTTGGGTTGGTGTTCCCACGCCTCTTTGGCGACGTCCAACAGACCGCGAGAACCCAGAAGAGCGAGAACCCAGTAGAGGCCTGGGGCACTTCTCGCACTGCGAACATGATATAGGGCAGAAGAAGGTCCAAGTCCCTCCCGTCCTTAGACACCGCTCTTTTTAACATATTTTAATGTTTGATTAAACCTCTCTACCAGGCCATCCGTTTGCGGATGATACATGGACGTCCGTAACTGTTTTATGTGGAGCAACTTACAGAGTTCCTCATGACCTTGGACATAAACTGGGTCCCTTGGTCAGTCAGAACCTCGTTAGGCAGACCCACTTGAGAAAACATCTCCATTAACTCCTTAGCTATGAGTTTGGCTGATGTATGAAGCAGTGGCACCGCCTTCGGGTACCGAGTGGCGTAGTCGAGGATGACCAAGATGTGTTGGTGCCCTCTAGCGGACTTCGGTGCTGGGCCTATGAGATCCATAGCGATCCGCTCGAATGGAACCTCATTAATCGGGAGAGGGACCAGAGGACTACGGAAATGTGGCTGGGGGCTGGTTTTCTGAACACTCTGGGCCAGTAGAACTGCTGTAGAATCCGGTCCTGCGTTTTTTGCTGGCCCAGGTGTCCCCCAAGAACATGTTGGTGGGCTAACTCCAACATGAGCTTGCGATACGCCTTGGGCAATACCAGCTATTCAATATGCTTACCCTGTAGTTGATTTACCCGGTACAGCATCTCCTGTTGAACCACAAAACGGGGAAACATAGATTTTGCCCCCGGTTGTTGCGGCTCACCCTCAACTACTACCACATTCTCCCAGGCTCAGGATAAAATCGGATCCTGGTGTTGTGCTGTACCAAAATTATCTCCGGAGACGTTGAGGTCTTCCAGCTCCAGACCCGGCGGCAAGTCCTCCACGTCTCATACGATCACACTTAGAGGGGTTGTCTCCCCCTCTTCGGACTCAGGTTCCCAGAGTTCTGGTCTCCCCCCTGAGCCGGGCCACTCTGCTAGGGTTACGTCTGTCTCCCGGGTATTGTTAACTTTCGTATCCGGCCATAGTGCTGGGAAAGTCTCTCCCAATTATGAGTTCATACTGTAATTTTATGGCGACAGCTACCTCATGAGTCCACCTGCCGGCCACCGTTTATTGAGAGACCAGGGCGGTGGGATAGTCCTTTAAGTCTCCATGAATACACACTATGCTGACCTTTCGGCCAGTATACACGGTGGGCCGTACTAGGGCAGCTCTTACCAGGGACACCAGGCTCCCTGAATCCAGCAGAGCCACCGCCAGAGTGTCCCCCACTTCCACCTGGCACAGGTGGCTATTGTCTTTAGTCTCAGAGTTTCCTGTGGCAACGCTTGATCATCGGGGAAATCTAAAAAAATTTGCTGGGGTCTAGACGACCTCAGCCCACTGGTCTCGGGGTAAATTTTCCCTCATGGCCACCATTTCAAACACCGCCAGATAGGTCTCTATGTTATCCGAGGGGGTCATCTTAGGGATCACCACACGGACAGCTTTCCGGGCTTCGTGGACGTTCAGGGTTGCTCCTGCCGCTTGCAATGCGATCACATGTTGCAATAGAAGCTGGTTAGTTTCCTTCTGCTGCTTGTTATCCTATCGCTGCTGCAAGTTAGCCTCCATGAGGGCCTTCACGACCACCTCCATTTTGTCAGGGGACACCGGTCGCAAACTTGCCGGCTTAATGTAGGACATGCACTTGTGCCGGCGGAAAACGAAAACTTCTTGGCCTTTTGGCCTGCCTCATTGCATTTGCCTGCATCCGACACCAATTGTGGGGATTTACTCTAGTAGACAGGCTTGCGGACGCAGTATAGAGGCAACGACAACATCTTTAACTCAAACATTTCGGTGTTTATTCAGACATAAGGATAAGCAAAACAAAAAGTCAGTTTCAAGGAAAACAGTCACCTTGAGCCTTGTGTTTGTTCACACCATGCAGCAATGCAGAAGTTCTTGGACATAGCAGAAACCACCTGATCTCACACCAACAAGGTAGCAGGCCTTTACCCAGGCCCAAACTTCCAGGTCCTAACGCAGAGACTGAGAGAGCTTCACTGTCAGAGAGGAGTCAATTCTCACCACCTGACAGTGCTGCCTGTGTTTTATAGCCCAAACTAAGACCCGGCCTGGAACGTGGGGAGCAGCCACCCACCCTGCACTTTGGCTGCTCCCAGTAAGAGCTGGCCCAGATCGTCTTTACAGCCATACTAAATAGGTAAACCATGTCAGCCAGCACTAGCTGCCGCTGACACATGAAATTACCGTCTTTTACCTCACCGAGGCCAGGAATTTCGGTGACACATACCTTCCATCAATGATGGGCCCTTGCGCCTTCCTACAGTAGTGACAGCCGAATTGTCACCATTCAGCAGAGGGATGACTTCTGGCTCTCCACCTTGTTAGACCCTCGATACCGGTACAGGATGGGGGCCTTTTTTATAACCACTGAGAGGGAGGACAAACTGAACTACTACAGAGACATCCTTTGTAGTCAGTTGGCCACTTCCTATCTGTACCATCGTCCATCCTCTCGCAGGTCTGACCGGGGTGGCTCTCTTTGCTCACGTTCCACTGTCATGGCTGCTGGGGAGGGGTGGGGTGGCAGGAGCAGTACCAGCTCCATCAGAAGCAGCCTGAGTCTACAGTCGCTGATGAGTAGCTTTCTTCACCCGCATAGTGAAGAAACTACTCACCGGCAGCAGCAGGTAGACCTGGAGCAGGACCTGAACCAGCAGGTGGTGGCTTACTTGGACAGCATTCTGCCAACCCACATTGAAGATCCGCTGGGCTACTGGGCAGCCAAACTGGATTTGTCGCCGCAACTAGCAGAGTTTGCCCTAGAAAAGCTGTCCTGCCCGGCAAGTAGTGTGGCATCAGAGCGTGTGTTTAGTGAGGCGGGGGCCATAGTTGCTCCAAGGAGAACTCGCCTGTCTACCCAAAATGTGGAGAGACCAAACTTTGTTAAGATGAATCAGGCGTGGATCAGCCAGGATTTCCACCCACCAATTCCCAATGCATCAGACTAGATCATCCATGGTGCCACACCAACACTGAGACAAGAAAGATTGGTTTCTTCTGGCTACCTGCCTCAGCTACTATTCTGATGCTGCCACCCGCCTGATGCCACACATCTGATGTCAAGTTCTCCTTCTTTCACCCACCTTCGTCAGCGGGTACTGGTATTGCCACCCATCGCCCTACTCTGTCACCGGGTCACTTTGTGGTATCCTGATGCTGCTGCTGCCATCTGCACACTATGTCACCTTGCCACTCTGTGGTATCCTCCTGATGCTGCTGCTGTTGTTACCTCCAGACTCTGTCATTGTACCACTCTGTGGCCTTCTACTGATGCTGAGAAAATAGAAACTCCAGCAATGTGAATGCAAAGTCGTGTGTATTTATTGGAAAATGCGGCTGTACAAGTGTGACGTTTCGGCGACGCAGGGTCTTTATCAAACTACAGCAAAACATAAAATAAACATAAGGTAAGTTCATATGAAAAATCACCATGATCGTGGTATACAAGATAACACATAGCTAACAACGTGAGATAATGGACAGATTAATATCTGACATCTTTGTGGTGGTCTTAATCAAGAGTTCGGTGAGACGGTGGCACAGATGGCTGAATATATGTAGGTTATTATTAAACCTATGTAAGAATGTAAGAATGCATATAAGAATCACATGATTGAGTGATTAGTAGAAGATTATATACTAGAGCCACTGATTCTGAGGGGATATCTATGAATGCTCTGGGGTTGGATGTTATATAGGATACTATCCAGATACTCCAGGAGATACTAGGGTCCATATCTGTAAGAAAAGGGGGAAATGATTAAATATTATGTAAAGATTCAAGCGGTAAACAAAGGATCTTATGCTCCTGCTTAATCATACAAGTTGTCTTGTATCATCAATTTATTACAATTGGTTCATAATGTGAATAACCTTGTGACATTAGGTTAAGTTCTGGATCTCGTATTCTCTGTTAAGTCCTTTTGGTTCCAAGCTATCAAGTTTACGTATCCAGAAGGTTTCCCTGGTCTTGAGTTGTCAAATCGCTCGTCCCCCCCTCCCCTAGTAACCCTGGCGGCAGCTACATATTCCCCGTAGAAGAGCGCTTCAACCCTGGCTCTCACCAGAGCGGGGCTTGACACGCTGCCCACTCCACGTGGCGCATCTTTTCTCAGTGCTGGGGCACCTTTCTGAAAGCGCATCCCTACAAGTAAACTTTGTGATTTGTTCCTTATCACCTCTACATATATTCAGCCCTCTGTGCCACCGTCTCACTGAATTATTGATTAAGACCACCACACAGACGTCAGATATTAATCTGTCCATTATCTCACGTTGTTAGCTATGCGTTATCTTGTATACCACGATTATGGTGATTTTTCATATGAACTTACCTTATGTTTATTTTATTTTATGTTTTGCTGTAGTTTGATAAAGGCCCTGTGTGGCCAAAACGTCACACTTGTACATTTTCCAATAAAGACTCACGACTTTGCATTCACATTGCTGGAGTTTCTATTTTCTCTACGTTTGGGGTGGGAACCCAACTCCCAGCACAAGAAAGCGCAGTGCCACGAAGTTCTTCTTTATACTTCTCCTGATGCTGCCACCTCCAGACTCTGTCATTGTGCCACTCGATGGCCTCCTCATACTGCTGCCAACTCCAGACTGTATGGTTGTGCCACTCAGTTTCCTCCTCATACTGCTGCCAACTCCAGATTGTATGGTTGTGCCACTCAGTTGCCTCCTCATACTGCTGCCACATCCAAACTCTGTCATTGTGCCACTCGGTGGCCTCCTTATAATGCTGCCAACTCCAGACTGTGTAATTGTGCCACTCAATGGCCTCCTCATACTGCTGCCAACTCTAGACTCTGTCATTGTGCCACTCGGTGGCCTTCTCCTGATGCTGCCACCTCTAGACTGTGTCATTGTGCCCCTCGGTGCTCTCCTACTGCTGCCAACTCTAGACTCTGTCATTGTGCCACTCGGTGGCCTTCTCATGATGCTGCCAACTCCAGACTGTGTCATTGTGCCACTCGGTGGCCTCCTCATACTGTTGCCACCTCCAGACTCTGTCATTGTGCCACTCAGTGGCCTTCTCCTGATGCTGCCACCTCCAGACTCTGTCATTGTGCCACTCGGTGGCCTCCTTATACTGCTGCCAACTCTATACTCTGCCATTGTGCCACTCGGTGGCCTCCTCATACTGCTTCCACCTCCAGACCCTGTCATTGGGCCACTCTGTGGTCTTCTCATGCTGCTTCCACCTCACCACTATGTCATAGGTCTACTCTGTGGACTTCTCATGCTGTTCTCACCCTCCCCACTTCATGACTGGTCTACTATTTTGGCTTTCGGCCTGGCTGACATCATCATTTATTTGACCTTTCTTCTAATCTGTCAGAAGGAAGGAAAAATGAGACGCACAGCGGATCCTGTCTGTGTAGCAGCTGTAAGGCCTGTATGGTCCCTTCAGAATTGGCTTATGATTTGGTAGCCAAACTGCTTGAGTGGGTACAAAACACATAAGACATGTAAATATTACATTTTCGTGTCATCTCTGTTTTAGATTCACTCCGGTTTTTTATGGCATTAGCAATACTGATGGATTACTGACCAAATGTTGACCGAGTGAAGGCGGATGCTCCACAGACAGGATACGTTTTTTGTGGGTTATTGTTCTGACGGATCAGAGGAATGGAAAATTAATCAGTGACGCCAACACAAACTTACTGCTGACACCCTCTCCACTCTGTCAGGAGGGCTCTAATTGTATAAGCGTTTAATAGAACATATTCTGTAGACATCTATGTGGAGGGTATGAAAGTATTGTTCTTCTTCTTGATGCTAACATCGACCTGTAAGGCTGAGTTCATACTTTATTTAATTGGTCAGTTTTGGCCCCGGGACTGCCCAAATAAGTGAAGTGTGCAGTGATTCTAAGAGCGACGCCTGTCATCTGCATGTCATAAGGACTCACAGTATTATTTCACTACCACAGCAGACTCCCTATGGGTGTTACTGCAAGGCACAGTGTTCTACACCACTATACAGGCACAGTGTTCTACACCCCTACAAAGGCTCTCTTCAGCCAGGAAATAGCCGTTTTTTTACATAATTCGCCGCAAATTTATTCGGAATGAAGCAGTTTTTCCCAAAAAATTCGGCAAATCTGCGAATCTAATTTTTTACTAATTCGCTCATCTCTATTTAGAAACTACACCCCTCAAGTTATTTAACACTGATTTGACAAACTTTGCTAACCCTTTAGGTGTTCTACAAGAATTAAAGGAAAATGGAGATGGAATTTCTAAATTTCACTTATTTGACACATTTTCCATTTTAATCCATTTTTCTGTAACACATCATAGGTTAACAGCCAAACAGAATTCATACTCTATTAACCTGATTCTGCAGTTTACATAAACACCCCATATGTGGTCATAAACTGCTGTATAGGTGCACTGCAGGGTTTAGAAAGAAAGGTTTGGTACTGGACTGGTTTTCAGGCACCATGTCCCATTTGAAGCCCCCCTGAAACACCCTACAGTAGAAACTCCCAAAAGTGACCCCATTTTGGAATCTAAAGGATACAATTTTTTCTATTTCCTGGAAATGTGTACGCAAATTGCGGATGACATATCGATGCATTCCGCATGTTATCCGCATTTTTGCAGACCCATTGACTACAATAGGACGACGAACCGCATTTTGCGGACAATAGTTTGGCAAGCTCTATTTTTTTTTCTGTATCCGCATAACGGAACGGAACAATGGATGCTGACAGCACACTGAGTGCTGTCCGCAATTTTTAAGGGGCTATTGAAATGAATAGGTCCGCAGTCTGTTCCGCAAATTTGCGGAACAGATGCGGATTACAAAGTACTGACGTGTGAATGGACCCTTGTTGGTACTATTTTGGGGAACATAGCTGTTTTGGCACAGTTTTTATTTTTTGTTTTTATAATGTTCATCTGACAGGTTAGATCAGACAGGTTAGCTATTTTTATAGAGAAGGTTGTTATGGACACAACAATATCAAATATGTACTTTCAATATCAAATACAGTATGTACTTTTTTGGTTTATATGATAAAGCATTTTTGTAAAAGTAAAATCCTATTTTTTGTCTCTATTTTCTGAAAGCTATTTTTTTCAATTTTTCTGATGATCGTCTTGTGCAGGGGCTCGTTTTTTCGGGAAAGAGTTAAAATTTTTATTGGTACAATTTTTCATTTTTGAGTACATATGATTTTTTGATCACTCAATAATACACTTTATTGGGCAAGGTGGCCAAAAAATTAATTGTTCTGAACTGTTGTTAAGTTTTTTTTTTTGTTTTTTTTATGGCATTCACCTTAGGGGGTAGGTCATAGGATATTTTTATAGAGCAGGGTGTTACAGACGTGGTGATTAGAGTTGAGCGAACCCGAACTGTAAAGTTTGGGTTCGTACCTCGGGCTACGGAAAAGTTTGGGTTCGTGTTCGGCGATTTTTATGCCGCTTTTTGAAAAGCTGCACAGCAGCCAATCAACAAGCGTCATATGCCTACTATTGGTATGGCTGTGATTGGCCAACTGCAGCATGTGACCCAGCCTCTATTTAAGCTGGAGTCACGTAGCGCCGCCCGTCACTCTGCTCGGATTAGTGTAGGGAGAGGCTGCAGCTGCTGTGAGGGAGAGATCAGGGAGAAATCTTATCAAGAACAGTTTTTTGTACTCAGCGATCTACAGAAAAAGTGTTTTGTGGGTGCAGTGCACAATTTTTTTAAGCCTGCCCTGAGCCAACTACTGCTGAAAACGAACTTTTTTTTCTTCAGTTTGTCAATATCAATACATGATCGGCAGCCATTTTATGCAACGATAGTTCACCAGCACAGGATATCTACAAGTCCAGAAATACAGCTTTGGCATACTAAGGGTGAAAAAAGACATTGATATACTGCACATCTGGGATTACACGTGCATAAGTGACTGTCACATTTAGGCCATAAATATGGCTTCGGCATACTGGGGTAAAAAAATCCTCTCATATACTGCACATCTGGGATTACACGTGCATAAGTCACTGTCACATTTAGGCCATAAATACGGCTTTTTGGTTAGGGTGAAAAAACCCTCTAATATACTGCACATCTGGGATAAGACGTGCATAAGTGAGAGTCACATTTAGGCCACAAATACCACTGTCATATAGATTTAAAAAAAAACATCAGGGTTTATATTGGCGGTTAATTATTTTTAACATACTTAACCACTTTTTACTAATAAGGGACGCGGTCATGGTCATGGTGGCGCGGTGTTGGTGGGGAGCCTCTGGTGCAGGGAGAGGACGTGGCCATTCTGCCACAGCTACACGTCCTACTAAACCTACTATCTCAGGTCCCTGTAGCCGCCAGAATCTACAGCGAAATTTGGTCGGGCCTAATGCCGTTCTAAGGATGGTAAGGCCTGAGCAAGTACAGGCGCTAGTCAATTGGGTGGCCGACAGTGGATCCAGCACGTTCACATTATCTCCCACCCAGTCTTCTGCAGAAAGCGCACAGGTGGCGCCTGAAACCCATGCCCATCAGTCTGTCACATCACCCCGTGCATATCAGGGAACCTGTCTGAGCCTCAAGTCATGCAGCAGTTTATTATGCTGTTTGAAGACTCTGCTGGCAGGGTTTCCCAAGGGCATCCACCTAGCCCTTCCCCAGGGGTGGAATACATAGAATGCACTGACGCACAACCACTTATGTTTCCTGATGAGGACACGGGAATACCACCTTAGAACGTCTCTGATGATGACGAAACACAGGTGCCAACTGCTGCGTCTTTCTGCAGTGTGCAGACCGAAAAGGAGGTCAGGGAGGAAGACTGGGTGGAAGACGATGCAGGGGACGATGAGGTCCTAGACCCCACATGGAATTGGGGTCATTGTGCCACTGACTTTCAGAGTTTGGAGGAAGAGGCAGTGGTGAGACCGAGCCAACAGCGTAGCAAAAGCGGGAGCAGGGTGCAAAAGCAGAGCAGCCATCACCAAAACAGTTCGCCTGCTACTGGCCACCGTCAACAGGGACCGAGCACACCAAAGGCAGCTTCAAGGAGTTCCCTGGCATGGCACTTCTTCACACAAATGTGCTGACGACAAGACCCGAGTGGTTTGCACGCTGTGCCATCAGAGCCTGAAGCGAGGCATTAACGTTCTGAACCTTAGCACAACCTGCATGATCAGGCATCTACATGCGAGACACTGGCTGCAGTGGAGTAAGCACCTTCAAAACCAAGAAAGGGCTCAGGCCCCTCCTGCTCCCTCTTCTTCTGCTGCCTCGGCCTCTTCCTCCGCCTCTGGAGGAACGTTGGCACCTGCCGCCCAGCAAACAGAGGATGTACCACCAACACCACCACCTCCGTCACCAAGCATCTCCACCATGTCACACAGAAGCGTTCAGCTCTCCATCTCACAAACCTTGGAGAGAAAGCGTAAATTCCTACCTAGCCACCCTCGATCCCTGGCCCTGAATGCCAGCATTTCTAAGCTGCTGGCCTTTGAAATGCTGTCATTCAGGCTGGTGGAGACAGCTTCAAACAGCTCATGTCGCTGACAGTACGTCGTTCCCAGCCGCCACTACTTCTCCAGGAGAGCCGTGCCCTCCCTGCACAACCAAGTATCGGATAAAATAAAGTGTGCACTGCGCAACGCCATCTGTGGCAAAGTCCACCTAACCACAGATACGTGGACCAGTAAGCACGGCCAGGGACGCTATATCTCCCTAACTGCACACTGGGTAAATGTAGTGGCGGCTGGGCCCCAGGCGGAGAGCTGTTTGGCGCACGTCCTTCCGCCGCCAAGGATCGCAGGGCATCATTCTTTGCCTCCTGCTGCCTCCTCTTCCTACTCGGCTTCCTCCTCCTCTTCTACCACCTCCTCATCCGGTCAGCGACAGACCTTCACCACCAACTTCAGCACAGCCCGGGGTAAACGTCAGCAGGCCATTCTGAAACTCATATGTTTGGGGGACAGGCCCCACACCGCGCAGGAGTTGTGGCGGGGTATAGAACAACAGACCGACGAGTGGTTGCTGCCAGTGAGCCTCAAGCCCGGCCTGGTGGTGTGCGATAATGGGCGAAATCTCGTTGCAGCTCTGGGACTAGCCGGTTTGACGCACATCCCTTGCCTGGCGCATGTGCTAAATTTGGTGGTGCAGAAATTAATTCACAACTACCCCGACATGTCAGAGCTGCTGCATAAAGTGCGGGCCGTCTGTGCGCGATTCCGGCGTTCTCATCCTGCCGCCAATCAGCTGTCTGCTCTACAGCGTAACTTCGGCCTTCCCGCTCACCGCCTCATATGCGACGTGCCCACCAGGTGGAACTCCACCTTGCACATGCTGGAGAGACTGTGCAAGCAGCAGCAGGCCATAGTGGAGTTTCAGCTGCAGCACGCACGGGTCAGTCGCACTGCGGAACAGCACCACTTCACCACCAATGACAGGGCCTCCATGCGAGACCTGTGTGCCCTGTTGTGCTGTTTCGAGTACTCCACCAACATGGTTGGTGGCGATGACGCCGTTATCAGCGTTACAATACCACTTCTATGTCTCCTTGAGAAAACACTTAGGGCGATGATGGAAGAGGATGTGGGCCAGGCGGAGGAGGAGGAAGAGGGGTCATCTCTAACACTTTCAGTCTTTTAGAAGTGGCTCAGAAAGAGAATTTTTGCAACAGCAGAGGCCAGGTACAAATTTGGCCAGCCAGGGCCCACTACTGGAGGACGAGGAGGAGGTGGAGGAGGATGGGGATGAAGCATGTTCACAGCGGGGTGGAACCCAAAGCAGCTCGGTCCCATCACTGGTGCATGGCTGGGGGCATACGGAGGACGCAGACGATACGCCTCCCACAGAGGACAGCTTGTCCTTACCTCTGGGCAGCACACATGAGCGACTACATGCTGCAGTGCCTGCGCAACGACTGCAGAGTTGCCCACATTTTAACGTGTGCTGACTACTGGGTGGCCACCCTGCTGGATCCCCATTACAAAGACAATGTGCCGTCCTTAATACCCTCACTGGAGCGTGATCGGAAGATGCGCGACTACAGGCGCACGCTGGTAAACGCTCTCCTGAGAGCATTCCCGACTGACGCCGGGGGACAAGTGGAAGCACAAGGCGAAGGCAGGGGAGGAGGAAGAGGTCGCCAACGCAGCTGTGTCAGCGCCAGCACATCAGAAGGCTGGGTTAGCATGGCAGACATGTGGAAAAGCTTTGTCACCTCACCACAACATCCGGCCCCAACTGCTGATATGGAGCGTGTTAGCAGGAGGCAGCATTTGAACAACATGGTGGAACAGTACCTGTGCACACGACTACACGTACTGACTGATGGTTCTGCCCCATTCAACTTCTGGGTCTCCAAATTGTCCACATGGTTAGAGCTTGCCCTGTATGCCTTGGAGGTGCTGGCCTGCCCTGCAGCCAGTGTACTCTCTGAACTTGTATTTAGCATGGCAGGGGGCATCATTACAGACAGACGCAGCCGCCTGTCCACAGCCAACGTGGACAAGCTCACATTCATTAAAATAAACCAGGCTTGGATCCCACAGGACTTGTCTGTACCTTGTGCAGAATAGACATTTATACCACCATCAAACATACATTCTTGTACTCAAGTCAAGTGCAGTGATTCTTTGATTTCTTTTTTTTTATTTGTCCCAATATTTTGGGGGCTACCTACCCCAATAAAAAATAAAAAAAACATTGTTGGCTGCCTCCTCCTCCTCCATTGCTGCCTCCACCTACAACACCACATTCACTGCCTCCTCAACCTCCGACTCCATATCCACCTTCTTCTCTGAGTTGCAGGTTAATAATTTGTAATTTTTAGTTATTTTATTTCATTTTAAGTTATTTTCCTATCCACATTTGTTTGCAGAACAGTTGCCATGCTCTTAAGCACATTTTACTGCCTTTTACATCCCTCTAGCCTTTTCAAGGACTATTTTAGAGCCATTTTATTTTAAAAAAAGTGCCAGTTTTAGTGCCCTAAATTGAAAAAATGTACAATTCAAACCCCTGCTGTTCCTGGGTGACAGGGGCCTAAATCTCTCATAATCCTCTGTTCTATTGCTGGGTGACATGAACCCCCTTTTGCCGTGAATGAACCCCTGCTCTGCATTGCTGACAGGGAACTAAATTTTGTGAAAACATCTGTTACTGATCAGAAGATGCGCGACTACAAGCGCACGCTGATGATGGCATTCCCACCTGACAGCGGGGGCACAGTGGAAGCACAAGGCGAAGGTAGAGGAGGAGGAAGAGGTCGCCAACGCAGCTGGGGCACCACCAGCACCTGAGAAGGCAGGGTTAGCATGGCCAAAATGGGAAAAAGCTTTGTCAGCCTCGGTGTAACGACCATGGTCATGGTCGTGACTCCCCCGCATGCAGTTGCCTGCAGTTTGGTCTTATTGTTCAACCACTGGTGAGTGCTGTTAATATGTTGCCTCACGTGTGGTTGCCGCTGGCAACATGATTGTACTTGGCAGTATAGCAGCCTGAGCTGTTGCTAGGCAGCTTGCTGTCAAGTGCATGCGGTTACACCTGGCTTGGTGTGTTTGTATGTGTGCACTTTCCTTGTTTGTGGTGCACAAGGTTTTGTATGTGTGTATTGTGACACTTTTCCTCACCTGCGGTTACCCGTGGCAACGTGTGGTTTGTGTACATGTGGTGGCAGTGTCTCGGCCTTCTGGCTGTTTCCCAGGACATGGTTGCCACGCATGTCGTTGCCGGCGGTAACAGCTGGAGTGTGATTGTTGTTTGTACCCTTCCCCTTTAAGTGGCTTTTTCCCTTGCCTGGTGTAGGAAGGGTTAACTCCCTTCTTTGTGTGTGAACACTGGGTGTGTGTGTGGGTGCGGCTACTAGGGGCTATTTAGCTCCTGCTGGATGCCAGACTCTGAGGGGTACTTCAGCCATGGTTAGCTGATGTCATCCTCCTGGTTATATATCATCTGCCAATGAGGGCCACCCTTGTGGTCATAAACCTTTTGTCTGATGTTAGATGATGTCTTTATGGTCTTTCTGTTTATTGCAGTTTATGGTCCTGGTTTCCTGTGTGATGTGTGGTGTGGGGTGTGTGCTGTGTCCGTTTGTGTTGTTGTGGACAGCAGCACTTGTACATGGGTTCCAGGCTTTGTGTCTGTGGCAGGTAGGTGTTGTTCTTGTTTCATTTACCTGCCATTGCCATAAGCTGTTTACGTTCCCCTTTCATTGCAGCTTGGCCTGTGAGACTCCTGTTCATCCGCACCTAGGAGGAACAGGTCGTCTTACCCTGCTCCTAGTTCAGGGCCACCCTGAGGGCTAGTAGGGACCCCAATGTTTCCGGTGTATGAGCCCTCCCACCATCAGGGTTGGCTCATACGGCTAGGAGTCAGGGTCAGTATTAGGGACGTATTAGGAGGTGACCTGCTCCCTGATCCTGTGGTCCTGGCCGAGCAGCGACCAAACATCCTCTGGCATCGCACGGCTGAGGGTTTTCCCCATCCTCAGCCGTGACACTCGGAGGTGCTGACCTGCCCTGCAGCCAGTGTATAGTGTGAACGTGTGTTTAGTACGCAGAGAGCATTATCACAGGCTGCAACCAATGTGGACAAGCTTACAGGCATGGATCCCACAGGACTTGTCCGTACCTTGTGCAGAATAGACATTTATACCAGCCTCAACCATCCATTCTTGTACTCAAGTGCACTTATTCTTAGTTTTATTTTGTTATATGTCCCAATATTTTGGGGGATACCCCAATTTAAAAATAAAAATAACACAAATCAGTGTTGGCTACCTATTCCTCCTTCACCGCCGCTTCCACCTACACCGCCACATCAACCTACACCGCCACATCCACCCATCCACCGCCTCCTTAACCTCCTACTCCTAGATCCAGATTGTTATTTTTAATTTTTCGGTATTTTATGTTATTTTAAGTCATTTCCCTATCCACATTTGTTTGCAGAACAGTTGTCATGCTCTTAGGCACATTTTGATGCCATTTGCAGCCCTCTAGTCCTTTCCAGGACTATTTTAGAGCCATTTTAGTGCCCAAAAGTTCGGGTCCCGGACACATCCAGGTGTCCGCTCAACTAGTGGTGATATGTAATAAGTTAATTTTTTTATTATTATTTCAGTTTTACACAACAAAAGCAATTATGAAAAGATAAAGTTACAGTTTTAATGCTAATAACGCTAATGTGTGTGTGTGTGTGTGTATAAGACAAAGGCAAGTAGCTGCTCCCGTTAACCCCTTCAGGACACAGCCATTTTTCATCTTCCTGACATTTTGCAAATCTGGCGTGTCAATTTTTGTGGTAATAACTTTGGAATGCTGTTTCTTATCCAAGCCATTTTGAGATTGTTTTCTCATGACACATTGTACTTCATTTAATTGGTGAATTTGAGTCAACATAATTTTCTTTTATATTAAAAAAATCCCACAATTACTAAAAATTTTGAAAAATCTGCTATGTTTTGAATTTAAATTTCTCTGCTTTTAAGGTGGATAGTGATGCCTTTATAAAATAGTCATTAACATTCACCATGTGTCCATTTTATGTTGGCATTATTTTGTAAATGTAATTTTATTTTTTTGGATGTTAGAAGCAAATTTTAGAACTCACTTTTTTAAGGACCACTTCCGTTATGAAGTCACTTTGTGGGGCTTACTTATTAGAAACCACACATTACTTCATTTTAGAAACTACATCCCACAATTTTTTTAAAAAATTTCTTTTATTAACTTTTTTTTTGTCTTTTTAAGTGTTCCACAAGAATTAAGGGGAAAGGAAGAAGACATTTAAAAATGTATTTATTTTTGGCAGATTTTCCATTTGAATTAATTTTTTTGTAACACAGCAAGGTTAACAGCAAAACAAACCTCAATATTTATTACCGTGGTTCTAAAGTTTACAGAAACTTGGTTTTGGAAGGCAGATTTTACTGAAGTGGTTTTTCGGTACCATGCCAGATTTGAAAAGATCCTCAGTTAGCCCTACAGTAGAAACCCCTTATATGTAATGTTTTTTAAAAACTAAGCTCTAAAGGAATTTATTTAGGTGATTGTTAACCATTTTGATCCTACAGGCATTTCATAGACTTTAGAAACCACATTTTGTTAA